>NC_073378.1:135148298-135318298 GCF_028641065.1 Leucoraja erinaceus | reverse complement strand
AGGGGGATGGAGTTACAGAAGGGGGGCTGTAGGGAATGGAGGGGATCACACAGGGAGGGGTGAGGGGGCTGGAGGTGGGGGGGGGAGGATTACAGAATGGGGGGCTAGAGGGGGGTCACAGGGAAGGGTGAGGGGGGGTACAGAGAGGGGTCACACAAGGAGGGGTGAGTGAGGCTAGAGGTGGGGGGGGGTACAGAGAGGGGGGCTGCAGGGAATGGAGGTGTGAGGGTAACAGAGACAGGGAGGGGCTGGAAGGTGTTACAGAGGGGGGGAGGGGGTTACCCTGTGGGAGTTCTGGCACCGCTGGGGGTGGAATGTATCCTTGACAAGGATTGTAACATCGTTGTACCGTAGTTTATTTATTATATTTGTTTGTCTTGTATTATGGTGGTGGTTTCTGTTTTGATTTGTCGTGGTACTGTAAATATTATTTTTAATAATTGATTCAATTATTTTTGATTTTTTTTTAAAAGGTGGGTGTGTCTGGGTGTGTGTGTGTGTGTGTGTGACCACAGGCTCCTGAGTGTAACCCAACCCAGAGGCAGTCAGTCCCCTCCTCCCCGCCCTGCGTGTGATCCTCCCATCCTGCCCGGAGCCAGCGGTGCATTCTGTAGCGGGGCAGGGCAGGGCAGGGCAGGACCGGGCAAACACAGCGCTCCCTCCATGGGGCAGAGAGCCGGGGAGTGGAGAGAGTCTGCCATCTGCTGGGAGCTCCATGAAATGCGCACCCACTGACTCACTGTTGATAGACACAGAGTGCTGGAGTAACTCAGCGGGTCGGGCAGCATCTGTGGAGAACATGGACAGGTGACGTTTCACAGAGTGCTGGAGTAACTCAGCGGGTCAGGCAGCATCTGTGGAGAACATGGATAGGTGACGTTTCACAGAGTGCTGGAGTAACTCAGCGGGTCAGGGCAGCATCTGTGGAGAACATGGAAAGGTGGCGTTTCAGAGTGTGCTGGAATAACTCAGCGGGTCAGGCAGCATCTGTGGAGAACGTGGATAGGTGACGTTTCACAGAGTGCTGGAGTAACTCAGCGGGTCAGGCAGCATCTGTGGAGAACATGGATAGGTGACGTTTCACAGAGTGCTGGAGTAACTCAGCGGGTCAGGCAGCATCTCTGGAGAAAGGTTTCAGATCAAGACCCTTCTTCGGACCCAAAACGTCACCTATTCCTTCTCTCCAGAGATGCTGCCTGTCCCACTGAGTTACTATAGACAATAGACAATAGGTGCAGGAGTAGGCCATTCGGCCCTTCGAGCCTGCACCGCCATTCAACGTGATCATGGCTGATCATCCCCAATCAGTACCCCGTTCCTGCCTTCTCCCCATATCTCCTGACTCCGCTATCTTTAAAAGCCCTACCTAGCTCTGCCTTGAAACCATCCAGAGAACCTGCCTCCACTGCCCTCTGAGGCAGAGAATTCCACACTCACCACTCTCTGTGTGAAAAAGTGTTTCCTCGTCTCCGTTCTAAATGGCTTACCCCTTATTCTTAAACTGTTGCCCCTGTTTCTGGACTCCCCCAACATCGGGAACATGTTTCCAGCCTCTAGTGTGTCCAGAGCCTCAATAATCTTATATGTTTCAATGAGGTGTCCTCTCATCCTTCTAAACTCCAGAGTGTACAAGCCCAGCTGCTCCATTCTCTCAGCATATGACAATCCCACCATCCCAGGAATTAACCTTGTAAACCTACGCTGCACTCCCTCAATAGCAAGAATGTCCTTCCTCAAATTAGGGGACCAAAACTGCACACAATACTCCAGGTGTGGACTCACTAGGGCTCTGTACAACTGCAGGAGGACCTCTTTGCTCCTATATTCGATTCCTCTTGTTATAAAAGCCAACATGCCATTGGCTTTCTTCACTGCCTGTTGTTAGGAACTCCAGCTTTTTGTGTCTATCCTTGGTTTAAACCAGCATCTGCAGTTCATCATTGGTCTCTTATTTACTGTACAGAGATACTGTGACACATTCTGTTTTAGTGTACTATCCAGTCTCATACAACATAGACACTGGCCCAACGGCCCAACTCGTCGACCAAGATGTGTCAACTTTAGACACAAAATGCTGGAGGAACTCAGCGGGTCAGGCAGCATCTGTGGGGGAATGGATAGGTGATGTTTTGGTTCGGGACCCTTCTTCAGACCCTACCCATAATTCAGTCACCAGCCCATTCCCTCTGCCTGACCCACTGAGTTCCTCCAGCACTTTGTGCTTTGCTCAAGAGTCCAACATCTGCAGTTCCTCGTGTCCAGAGTGAAGAATATAGTGTTACATCTACAGGGAAAGATTCTGTTTTTAAGTAGAAGGGGCAGCAGATGTAAATTGAGAGATTGGGATTGTACTCATCGAACTCTGTACAAGAGGCTGAGAACAGCTTAGATCACCAGCAGCAGGGTGGCACGGCGCCCGAGACCCGGGTTCAATCCTGACCTCGGGTGCTGTCTGTGTGGAGTTTGCACGTTCTGCCTGTGACCACGTGGGTTTTGACCGGGTGCTCCGGGTTTCCTCCCACATCCCAAAGACGTGCGGGATTGTAGGTTAAATCTGCCCTCCGCAAATTGCCCCCTAGTGGGTAGGGAGTGGACGAAAAAGTGGGATAACATAGAACTAGTGATCAATGGTCAGCATGGACTCGATGGGCCGAAGGGCCTGTTTCCATGCTGTACCTTGTTCCATATTCCAGTCCGTGTGAAAAGGTTGCTCTTGAGTGCATCTTCAATCCGTTCCTGTTCACCTTAAGCCTGTGCTCTCTTGTTCTTGGTTCCCAAAACAAAGACTCACTCCATATGTGTTCATGATGTTATGCACCTCTATAAAAGGTCCCGTACACCAAGGAATGGAGTCCCACACTGCCCAACCTCCCAGATTCTAGGACAGTTTCTTCCCTGCTGGTAGACACAAAATGCTGGAGGAACTCAGCGGGTGAGGCAGCATCTCTTTAGAGAAGGAATAGGCGACGTTTCGGGTCGAGACCCTTCTTCAGTCCCTATATGCCGGGTCCAGAACTTTGATCAACTGGCTTTTAAAAGACGCCCACATGTCAGATGTGGACTTGCCCGATAACAAGTCACTCCTGTTCTACCTCCTGAGCTCCAGCTACTAACATTGTACTTTGTCTTACTCCAATTTAGGATTGTCCCGCAAGGTCCAGCCTTCCTATTCATAACAATCTCCAAACCCTATGGAGATGTGTTCACTAACCCCACCAGTCACCCACGCAGTCTCATTGCCCAACGCAAGATCTCCACGCAAGTCCCTTCTCGGGTTGGACTATCCACATATTGTTTCAGGAAACCCTCTTGAATATACCTCACAAGTTCTACCCTGTCTAAGCCTTTGGCACCGAGCCAGTCCAAGTCAATATTGGGGAAGTGTGAAGAAGGGTCTCGACCCGAAACGTCGCCTGTTCCTTTCCTCCAGAGATGCTGCCTGTCCCGCTGAGTTACTGCAGCATCTTGTGTCTATCCTCTAGAGGGCTTGTGTACAAAAACAGGGATGTAATGCTGAGGCTCTATAAGGCGCTGGTCAGGCCGCATTTGGAATATTGTGAGCAATTTTGGGCACCATATCTGAGGAAGGATGTGCTGGCTCTGGAGAGGGTCCAGAGGAGGTTTACAACAATGATCCCAGGAATGAGTAGGTTAACATATAATGAGCGTTTGTCGGCACTGGGCCTGTACTCGCTGGAATTTAGAAGAGTGAGGGTGGACCTCATTGAAACTTACAAAATAGTGAAAGGCCCGGATAGAGTGGATGTGGAGAGGATGTTTCCACTAGTGGGAGAGTCCAGTACAAGGGGTCACACCTTAAGGATAAGGGGGAAATCCTTTAAAACCGAGATGAGAAGAACTTTTTTCACACAGAGAGTGGTGAATCTCTGGAACTCTCTGCCACAGAGGGTAGTTGAGGCCAGTTCATTGGCTATATTTAAGTTAGATGTGGCCCTTCTGGCTAAAGGGATCAGAGGGTATGGAGAGAAGGCAGGTACGGGATACTGAGTTGGATGATCAGCCATGATCGTATTGAATGGCGGTGCAGGCTCGAAGGGCCGAATGGCCTACTCCTGCACCTAATTTCTATGTTTCTATGTTTCTATGAAGGAGATGAGGAGAAATGTATTTAGTCAGAGGGTGGTGAATCTATGGAATTCTTTGCCACAGAAGGCTGTGGAGGTCGTCAATGGATATTTTTAAGGCAGAGATAGATAGATTCTAGATTAGTACAGGTATCAACATAGAAACATAGACAATAGGTGCAGGAGGAAGCCATTCGGCCCTTCGAGCCTGCACCGCCATTCAATATGACCATGGCTGATCATCCAACTCAGTATCCTGCACCTGCCTTCTCTCCATACCCCCTGATCCCTTTAGCCACAATGGCCACATCTAACTCCCTCTTAAATATAGCCAATGAACTGGCCTCAACTACCTTCTGTGGCAGAGAATTCCACAGATTCACCACTCTCTGTGTGAAAAATGTTATTCTCATCTCGGTCCTAAAAGACTTCCCCCTTATCCTTAAACTGTGACCCCTTGTTCTGGACTTCCCCAACATCGGGAACAATCTTCCTGCATCTAGCCTGTCCAACCCCTGAAGAATTTTGTAAGTTTCTATAAGATCCCCCCTCAATCTTCTAAATTCCAGCGAGTACAAGCCGAGTCTATCCAGTCTTTCTTCATATGAAAGTCCTGCCATCCCAGGAATCAGTCTGGTGAACCTTCTCTGTACTCCCTCTATGGCAAGAATGTCTTAATGTCAAGGGGTTATGGGGAGAAGGCAGGGGAATGGGGTTAGTAGGAAGAGAGAGGTCAGCCATGATTGAATGGAGTAGACTTGATGGGCCGAATGGCCTAATTCTACTCCTATCACTTACGACTTTATGACTTATGATCTTGGGGAAGTTAATGTCACGCACTTCTTCTTATTTTAGTGTCTTTGAAGCTGGTTGGTTATATGACAGTTTCCCATTCCTTTACACAGTCCTTTGCGTTTTTATTGAACACTGCAAGATCCTTTGGGCTGCACTGGTTGGGTAGTAGGGGGCAGACAAGGCAGTGCTGCATTGTATGGTCCTCTTCTCCGCATTCACAGGTGGTTTGGCCACTTTCATAGCCCCATCTGGCCATGGCAGCTTTTGATCGCCCTGTTCCTGTTCTCAGGCGGTTGAGCGTCTTCCACTGGACCCATGGTGCTTCTGAGCCCGGAGGGAGGGCTTCAGAAGGAGGGATACCCATGTCAGTAGGAGGGGGGGTCGTCCTCAAGCCTTTTTGTCCATAGTTGGAGTCTGGTTTCTTCCCGTGATGCTATTAGGGGCCACATGGCTGAGAAAGCTTCTCGTGGACTTCAGCCGTTGGGCCGGGGGTACACGTCCGTAGAGGAGGTGGCGTTCATCACCGGTGGCCTTAGTCATCTCTACTCGGCTGGCGACTTCACGTCCCACATCGGCAGGGGCAATGCCAGCGAGGAGGTGCAGGTTGTTTATGTTGGTGGGCTTCAAGCAGCCAGTGATTGAGCGGCAGGTGTTATTCAACGCTGGGTCTAGTTTCTTGACATGGGATGATCTCTCCCAAACAGGACACGCATACTCCGCAGAGGAGTAGCACAGGGCCAGAGCAGTAGATCTTAATGTGTGTGCTGTGGCTCCCCATGTCGCACTGAGACCGCCCCTTGTTGCTTTGACATGGTGTTGCCATCTGCCCTCGTATCTGCTCCCCTACCTCCCGCTTACTATTGGTGGGTATATAGCATGATCCATGAGAGTGTCCTTGCATCAGTTTTGTTTCTGGCCTCTACCCATGTCACCGGGGTAGACAACCCCCTCCCGCGTGTCCTCTCTGAGTGTCTCTGTGATTAGTAGAGTAACTTTCCCACTCCGTTTCCCCCCAGATGCCCCCCTGATGCCCCAGTAGGTTGAGCTGCCAGTCGTGCCCCTCTCACAAGTGGCCACAGCATCAGCATTCCCAAGCTCCCATCCCCACTCTGTGTTTGTCCCCATCCCCACAATAATGGCCTACTCCTGCACCTATTGTCTATTGCCTATCAATCAACCAACCTTTATTGCCATCTTGCAAGCAACAGTTGTACAGTGCAAAATGAAAAGACGTTTCCCAGGGAATACCGGAGCATCGCACATGAAATTTAAAACATTTCACACATAATACAGGTGCACAACCTTTTATCCGGTGTTCCGGAAACCGAAAAACTCTGAAAACCGGCCATTTTTTCCCAGGATGTCGTCTGCGCACCAAAGCTCGCGTTTGGCGCCAAACTTGACCCGAAACGACCCACGGTCAACCCAGGTCTGTATTACTGTAGCGGCTGCCTCCTCCCCGGAGACCGGGAGATGCTTAAACATCTGTAAATCATTGCTTAAATGTTAGTCAGTTAGTTTGGAGGGCTTTTATGTGAAGGGGGGGATACCAGCGGGGAACGGGCAATGCCTTACCGGGTCGCCGTGCGGTAAGCTCCGGAGCGCTGTGGCCGCCGACTCCCAACATCGCGGAGCTGGGGCTGCGGGCGTCCGGCCGCGGGCGACGCTGGATTTGGAGCGCCGCGCAGCCAGGGGCAGAGTTGCCGGGGTCGGAGCTACAACCGGCGCCGCCCGCGGCCGGACGGAGCCCCCAGCTCCGCGATGTTGGAAGTCGGCGACCAGGTAGGGGACTAAGAATTAAAGTTTACCCCTTCACCCCCACCCCACCACCACCACATAAAATCCCTCCAAACTAACTGACTAACATTTATGCAATGATTTACAATGATTCCCCGGTCTCCGGGGAGGAGGCAGCCGCTCCAGACTTTTCAAGCCGCCCGCGCTACCTACCTAATCTACGCTAAAAATCTTCCATTCGGAAATCCGAAAATGTCCGAAATCCGACAAGTGTCTGGTCCCAAGGCTTTCGGATAAAAGGTTGTGCACCTGTAACACTAAAAACAATCCAGTCCCTGATGGAACAGTATAAATAGTTAAAAGCAGGTAAAACAGCAACATTAAAATACAGTAAAACCAATCATAAAAATGTCCGGGGCAGCTGATTTGAGTGGCCAGTGCCAGTTATTAAAGTGTCCGTGCCAAGCCGCAGAATCAAGTGACTGTGAGTACAGAGTGACTGTTTAGCAGCCTCACAGCCTGTGGCAGGAAGCTGTTTAGCAGTCTTGTAGTCCGGGCTTTGATGCTGCGATATCTCTTGCCTAGTGGCAGGAGATCCAGGTGTATGTGGAGGGGGTGCAGTTTGTCCTTAGCTATTCTCTGAGCTTTTTTCAGACAGCGGCTCTGGAACAGTTCTTGTACCGAGGGTAGGGAGACGCCAATGATCCTCTCTGCTCCCCTCACTACCCTCTGCAGAGCCTTCCTGTCCGAGCAGTTGCAGGTGGAGTACCACGTATTTATGCAGTACGTGAGTACCGACTCCACCGTGCCCCTGTAGAAAGTCCTGCGGATGTTGGTGGGGAGTGAGGCCTGTTTGAGTTTCCTCAGGAAGTGCAGTCGCTGATGGGCTCGTCTAATACCCCCAGCATTGACATAACCACACCTCATCTCATCAGCATCTCCATAATCCTTCACCTCTCAATAGACAACAGACAATAGACAATAGGTGCAGGAGTAGGCCATTCGGCCCTTCGAGCCAGCACCGCCATTCAATGTGATCATGGCTAACCCGTTCCTGCCTTCTCCCCTGACTCCGCTAACTTTAGCTCTCCTTGCCTCACTGCCTGTCCTTCCTTCGGGGCTGTTCGGGAAGGAACTGCAGATGCTGGTTTAAACCAAAGATAGGCACAACATGCTGGAGTAACAGCGGGACAGGCAGCATCTCCGGAGAGAAGGAATGGGTGACGTTTCAGGTTGAGATCCTTCTTCAGTCTTAAAAAGGCTCTTGACCCAAAACGTCACCTATTCCTTACCTCCAGAGATGCTGTCTGACCCGCTGAGTTACTCCAGCATGTTGTGCCTATCTTCCTTTGAGACTTAACATCAGCGATGCTGTCATTTCCAATCTTTGACCTACTACTCTGGGTCTCCCTGTAGCTCAGGGCCTCGAGTCCTGGCAACATCTTCTAAAATCTTTGCTAGCTTCATGGCATCTTTCCCATAGCAAGGTGACCAAAACTAAACCCAATACAAGTGTAGCCTCACTTACACATCTTCCCATCTCGTGAGGCGGGGTTGGCCACCTGGGGGTGGGTCTGATCGGTGCAGCGGGTAGCGCTGCTGCCTCAAAACGCCAAGGACTCGGGTCCAATCCTGACCACGGGTGCTGTCTGTGTGGAGTTTGCACGTTCTCCCCGTGACCGCGTGGGTTTTCTCCGGGTGCTCCGGTTTCCTCCCACACCCCAAACACCTGCAGATTTGTAGGTTAATGGACCTGGTAAATCGCATCTAGTGTGTAGTATGCGAAACTGGGATAGCACAGAACTAGTGTAGGTGTGATCTATGGTTGGAATGGACTTGGTGGGCAGAAGGGCCTGTTTTCATGCTGTATCTCTAGACTAAACTAGTGCACTGTGCGTGGTATTCGGATGGTGAGCTCCTCTCCAATGGTGAAACCAGACCCAGCATTGTGAGGTGTGAGAAGGAGGAATGACCAGGGTGTGAATGGTCTTTGATTGTGTTGGCTGCTTTGTCGAGGCAGCGTGAAGTGTAGATGGAGTTGATGGAGGGGAGTCTGGTCTGTGTGATGGACTGGGCTACATCCACGACTCTCTGCAATTTCCTGCAGTCTTGGGCAGAGCTGTTCCCAAATCTCTTTTTCCCACAGAGTAGCAATGGTACAAAATTTTGAGATTTAAAAAATCAAGTCTGCAATTTATCCAATCAGATAAAGCATAACAATAAGTTTAATTTGACACCTAATTCACTTTCATATCTCAAGTAATAAAAAAGTTATGGCCATTTTCATACTCGGAAATTAGCATCTTGTTCCCTATTGATTTTCTATGGACATAACAAAAAAGCTGTGATCGTGGACAGTCAAAAGCCCATAACCTTCTTAAAAATTAAGAGAATTGAATGACATTTTTAGTTATCATAGAATGAACCATTCTGAAACAAATATAAAATAATCTAACTTGGATGACCTGAAATTAAAGCATATAATTAGTTAGTTACCCAATTGTAGCTAATTTCAAACTTCAATTACTAGATCTAAACATCTATCCATTTCTTAATAAATGATTAACATTTTTAAATAGCCTGTGTCCAAATAATATTCACAAATAATTCACAATAAAACATGATTTTTAAATCTCATTTACATCAATTTATGGGCCAAATGGAAGGAATTTAGTGTTCAATTGCTGTAAATTAAAGTCCATTTTAAATCAGCTTTCTAGTGGGTTCCTGTGAACGCGCTGGTTTAGAACGTTCACATTGCGCTGGATTTGTGCCCTCAAATGCCCAGAAAAATACTGCGGGATATAAAGAGCCCAAAATGAACTACTCGCTATAGTAAACTTTGTATAAAGGGGTCTTAAGAAGCCCCTTTTAATGTAAAAATAAGGTACATACCTTTAATTGTTTGCTTTATAAAACCCTGGGGCTGCGAGAGGTTGCGGGTTGAGAGAGTGATTTTTAAACTACTATAACTATTATTCGAGGCCTATAAAACTAATAATACCTTTTGCGACGGGGTCTTTCAGCGATTTTCTGTTAATGATTTACTAGGCTGAACATCTTCGATTGCAACAGCCTAGTGAAAATCGCGTTTTAAACCCGCCCCCTCTAAACAGCGCCAAAATCACACACACGGGCTGGGGCAGATTCTCAGCCACGATTCAGGTAGGTTTTGCAACATACCTACTCGGTATCCTCAGGAAATAGAAACGCTGGTGCCATCTTGGCTGTGGCATCAATGGGCCACAGGCAGATGATTGGTGATGTTAGCACCAAGGAACGTGATGCTCTGACAATCACACTCCTGAATCAATCACCTCTTGAGCTCTAGTGAGACCACACCTGGAGTATTGTGTGCAGTTTTGGTCCCCTAATTTGTAGAAGGACATTCTTGCTATTGAGGGAGTGCAGCGTAGGTTTACAAGGTTAATTCCCGGGATGGCGGAACTGTCATATGCTGAGAGAATGGAGCAGCTGGGCTTGTACACTCTGGAGTTTAGAAGGATTAGAGGGTATCCTATTGAAACATATAAGATTGTTAAGGGCTTGGACACGCTAGAGGCAGGAAACATGTTCCCGATGTTGGGGGAGTCCAGAACCAGGGGCCACAGTTTATGAATAAGGAGTAAGCCATTTAGAACGGAGACGAGGAAACACTTTTTCTCACAGAGAGTGGTGAGTCTGTGGAATTCTCTGCGGTGGAGGCAGGTTCTCTGGATACTTTCAAGAGAGAGCTGGATAGGGCTCTTAAAAATAGCGGAGTCAGGGGATGTGGGGAGAAGGCAGGAACGGGGTACTGATTGTGGATGATCAGCCATGATCACATTGAATGGTGGTGCTGGCTCGAAGGGCCGAATGGCCTACTCCTGCACCTATTGTCTATTGTCTATAACCTTGGTCTATTGTGCTGTTTTGCAGGTGCCATTTACTGTACCGAGTCCAAAGGGACCAGCGACCATCCCGTACACCAGCCTGCACACACCAGGGGCAATGTTGCCACTTTTGCAACTTACCTTACACAAAGCCAATTAACCTACAAACCTGCCCGACTTTGGAATGTGGGAGGAAACCAGAGCACCCGGAGGAAACCCACGCTGTCACAGGGAGTACGTACAAACTCCATACAGACAGCACCCGTAGTCAGGATAGAAACCGGGTCCCTGGCACTGTGAGGCAGCAACTCTACCGCTGCACCACCGCGCCGCCCACGATTGGTATTATTGTCGGAAGGAACTGCAGATGCTGGGTTAAATCGAAGGTAGACACAAAATGCTGGAGTAACTCAGCGCGACAGGCAGCGTCTCTGGATAGAAGGAACGGGCGATGTTTCGGGACGAGACCCTTCTCCAGACTGATGTCAGGGGAGTGGGCGGGACTGAGATAGAATGTAGTCGGAGACAGTAAGACTAGTGGGAGACTCTATGACTCTATGACTAAATGACTAAAGGGCCTGTCCCACTTGCCGGCGACTGCCGTCATCATTGACTGGGAGAGGGGGCGCTGTCCTGTGCACGGCTGCCCAGCCGGCAGCTGTCCGTCTTTTCATCTCATTTTTTTTATTTTTAGTTAGTTAAGTGTTTTTGTTCTGGAGTTCTAGACTTTTTTTTATGTGGGGGTGGGAAGGGGGAAACTGCCTTTCAGGGTCCCTACCTGGTCGGAGAGGCAGCTTTTCTCCGGGCTGTAGCTTTGACCCGTCCTCGCAGCCTACCAGCGGGGCCTGGAGCGGCGTTTCCTGTCGGGGACTGCCCAGAACCTCGGCTTCGGCGGCGGCACAGCGCTGGAGCGCTATCGTGGAGCGGGCGATGCCTTGCCTGGGTCGCCGCGCTGGAGCTCCGGTGAGCTGAGACCGCCGGGTAAAACATCGCGGAGCTGCGGGACTGTGGAGCGACCAGCTGCGGGCGGCGGCGCCGAACTTTACACCGGGAGCCTGGGATCTCGCGACGAGATCGCCAGTTGTGGAGCTCCATCCGGCGTGGCCTTGTCGGCTTCGGAAGCCGCGGCCTCCAGTACGGAGGCGGCCGTTCCAGGGTTCCCAGGCCGCTGTGAGGACTCTCCCGACGCCGGGGCACCACCACCCGGCGAGAACGACCAGGAACATCGGGCCTTCGTAGAGGCAACTGTGGAGGCCTCAATAGGCCCGACTATGGGTGAACTGGGGTTGGGGACTGGACTTTGTGCCTTCCCTCATGGTGGGAGCCATTGTGGGGGGATGTTCTTTGTGTTTAAGACTCTCATTGGTGTTATGTCTGTATTCTTTTGTGTACTGCAAAATGGCAAAAAGCATTTCACTTCAACTAGGTTTATGTGACTAATAAAATAACCTTTGAACCTTTTGTATCAGTTCACCAAAAATTTGCGCGTGATGCAGCGGTTGACACGGTGTGATGATGTATGACCCGCGGTGTTTTTTCACGTGTCGCAACATTTTTTTGTCGCCACTGGATTTTGAAATGATATTTCACCGATAGAGTCGGCAAAAAAAATCACCGTGGGACAGCCCTTAAATGTCCCAATTGTGAATACAGCCCAGTCCATCACACAGACCAGTCCCCCCCCCCCCCCCCTTTTGGCCCACACCAGTCAACATGTCCCAGCTACACTAGTCCCACCTGCCTCTACGGGGAAAATGTGGAGAGAGTGTCCAGCTTTAAGTTTCAGGGCACTCACATTTCAGAGGACCTCACATGGTCCACCAACACTGCTGCACTGGTCAAGAAGGCACAGCAACGACTGTTCTTCCTGAGGACATTAAAAAAGACTGGTCTGCCCCAACAGCTGCTGACAACGTTCTACCGCTGCACGACAGAGAGCATATTAACGTATGGCATCTCTGTGTGGTATCTCAGCTGCACGGAGGCGGAGAGGAGAGGTCTTCAGCGCGTCATCCACAGAGCACAGAGGATTATTGGGGCACCGCTACCAGCCTTGGAGGGCATCTACCACACACGGTGCCTCAGGAAGGTCGTCAGCATCCATAAAGACTCCTCACACCCCTGTAACGGACTGTTCGATCTACTTCCCTCCGGCAGACGTTACAAGGCCTTCTACGCCCGAACCTCCAGACTCAGGAACAGCTTCATTCCCAGAGCTATAGCGGCTCTGAACCGGCCCTGCAGAGTGCCCCCCATCCCCATGGACTGTCTCCTTCAGATGGTCACGACACACAGCTTATTTATTTATTTTACTTTTCTTTTTCATCGGTTGGAAGCTGCATACTAAATCTCGTTGCACTGATGTGCAATGACAATAAAAGATATTATTATTATTATTATTGTGCGTTTGTTCCATATCCCTCCAAACTTGTCCTATCCATGTACCTGTCCAACTGTTTCTTAAACGTTGGGATAGTCCCAGCCTCAACTACCTCCTCTGGCAGCTTGTTCCATACACCCACCACCCTGTGTGAAAAACATACCCCTCGGATTCCTATTAAATCTTTTCCCCTTCACCTTAAACTTATGTCCTCTGGTCCTCAATTCACCTACTCTGGGGAAGAGACTCTGTGCATCTACCCGATCTATTCCTCTCATGATTTTATACACCTCTATAAGATCACCCCTCATCCTCCTGCGCTCTTGAGCCTTGAATCAAGTCAAGAGTCTAGAGAGTCAAGAGTGTTTTATTGTCATGTGTCCCGGATGGGACAATGAAATTCTTACTTGCTGCAGCACAACAGAATATGTGAATATGTAAACATTGTATATAACGGGGGGGAAAAAGAAAAAGTTCAATAAAGAACAAACACAGTGCAATAATAATATAGTCTTTTGCAGTTCAGAGCTCAGAGCTTATTCATTGTGTTTTATAGCCCGATGGCTGTGGGGAAGTAGCTATTCCTGAACCTGGACGTTACAGTATTCAGGCTCCTGTACCTTCTTCCCGATGGCAACGGTGAAATGAGTGTGTGGCCAGGATGGTGTGGGTCTTTGATGATGTTGGCCGCCATTTTGAGGCAGTGACTGCGATAGATCCCCTCGATGGTGGGGAGGTCAGAGCCGGTGATGGACTGGGCAGTGGTCACAATATTTTGCAGTCTTTTCTGCTCCTGGACGTTCAAGTTGCTGAACCAGGCCACAATGCAGCCAGTCAGCATGCTCTCTACTGTGCACCTGTAGAAGTTAGAGAGAGTCCTCCTTGACAAACCGACTCCCCGTAATCTTCTCAGGAAGTAGAGGCGCTGATGAGCTTTCTTTACAATTGCGTCAGTGTGCTGGGTCTAGGAAAGATCTTCGTAAATATACACGCCCAGGAATTTGAAGTTATTGACCCTTTCAACCATAAACGGGACTGTGGGTCCCCATCCTACTCCTTCCAAAGTCCACAACCAGTTCCTTGGTTTTGCTGGTGTTGAGGGCCAGGTTATTGTGCTGGCACCATATGGACAGTTGCTCGATCTCTCTTCAATACTACGACTCATCCCCATCAGTGATACGCCCCACAACAGTGGTGTCGTCAGCGAACTTGATGATGGAGTTGGCACTATGACCGGCTACGCAGTCATGGGTATAGAGTGAGTGATGATAGAAAGGTTTAGATTGATGTGGGCCAGGCATGGGCAGGTGGGATTAGCTCAGTTTAGCTAAATTGAGTATAGTTTAATTTAGAGATACAGCATGGAAACAGGCGTTCGGCCCACCATGTCGGCACAGACCAACAATCACCCCGTACACCAGAACCATCCTACACATTTGGGGCAATCTACAGTTATACCAAAGTCAATTAAGCCACAAACCTCTACGTCTTTAGAGTGTGCAAGGAAACTGGAGATCCCGGAGAAAACCCACACAGGTGACATGTACGCCCATAGTCAGGATTGAACCCGGATGTCTGGAGCTGTGAGGCAGTAACTCTACCGCTGCGCCACCGTGCCACAGATAGGCAACTCTTGTCAGTATGGGCATGGTGTATTGGTCCCACCTGTAACTCTGATGGTGGTGTTCCCTCCTCTCCCCCCCACACACAGTGACACCACAGCCGGTACCTCTTGTGTGTGACGAGGTCTGTCACATCCTGCGATACACTTCAACAAAGCATTCGACAAGGTTCCGCATGATAGGCTGCTCTGGAAGGTTAGATCGCATGGGATCCAAGGAGAGATAGCTGAATGGATAGAAAATTGGCTCCATGGAAGGAAGCAGAGGGTGATGGTGGAAGGTTGCTTCTCAGAATGGAGGCCTGTGACTAGTGGTGTGCCTCAGGGTTCAGTGCTGGGCCCGTTACTGTTTGTCATCTACATCAATGATTTGGATGAGAACATACAAGGGCAAGATTGGCAAGTTTGCAGATGATACAAAAGTGGGTGGTTTTGCAGATAGTGAAGATGGTTGTGAAAAATTGCAGCAGGATCTTGATCGATTGGCCAGGTGGGCTGAGGAATGGTTGATGGAATTTAATACAGAGAAATGTGAGCTGTTGCATTTTGGGAAGTCTAACAAGGGCAGGACCTACACAGTGAATGGTAGGCCTCTGGGTAGTGTTGTAGAGCAGAGGGATCTAGGAGTACAGGTACATGGCTCCTTGAAGGTGGAGTCGCAGGTAGATAAGGTAGTCACATTGGCTTTTGGCACATTGGCCTTCATCAGTCAGAGTATTGGGTATAGAAGTTGGGAGGTCATGTTGCAGTTGTATAAGACGTTGGTGAGACCGCATTTAGAGTATTGTGTTCAGTTCTGGGCACCATGTTATAGGAAAGATGTTGTCAAGCTGGAAATGGTACAGAGAAGATTTACGAGGATGTTGCCTGGACTAGAGGGTGTGAGTTATAGGGAGAGGTTGAGCAGGCTGGGACTCTATTCCTTGGAGTGCAGGAGGATGAGGGGTGATCTTATAGAGGTGTATAAAATCATGAGAGGAATAGATCAGGTAGATGCACAGACTCTCTTGCCCAGAGTCGGGGGAATAGAGGAGCAGAGGACATAGGTTCAAGGTGAAGGGGAAAAGATTTAATAGGAATCTGAGGGGTAACTTTTCCACACAAATGGTGGTGGGTGTATGGAACAAACTGCCAGAGGAGGTAGTTGAGGCTGGGACTATCCGAACGTTTAAGAAACAGTTAGATAGGTACACGGATAGGACAGGTTTGGAGGGATATGGACCAAGCGCAGGCAGGTGGGATTATTGTAGCTGGGACATGTTGGGCGTGTTGGATTGAAGGGCCTGTTTCCACACTGTATCACTCTATGACTCTGCAACACTAGTTGCTACAGGAATGCAGGGCTGTGCTGCCTGCTGCATGAGTTATCACTGCGCTGTTCCCGGCCAGTGATTAGCAGCGGTGTTTGTTACATTGGTGCAACACTTTCCTGCTTCTCCTAGATACATTCTGTTTGTTTGTTACATCCAAAGACAAGTTATTCCAGTAATTTGCTACACGTACTCGCTACTGCTGAAGGTCGTCTTGCAATGGTTAGAGTTATAGATTAAAACAGCCCATCAGCACATCAAGCATGCCAACCATTCTTCTACACCCACCCTCCAGGGCGGCACGGTGGTGCAACGGGTAGAGCCACTGCCTCCCAACGCCAGAGACCCGGGTTCGATCCTGACCTCAAGTACTGTCTGTGTGGAGTTTGCACGTTCTCCCTGTGACCATGGGTGCTCCGGTTTCCTCCCACATCCCAAAGACGTGCGGGTTTGCCAGTTAATTTGCCCCCTAGTGTGTAGGGAGTGGATGGGAAAGTGGGATAACATAGAACAAAGCGAATGGTATGTTAGCTTTCATAGCAAAAGGATTTGAGTATAGGAGCAGGGAGGTTCTACTGCAGTTGTACAGGGTCTTGGTGAGACCACACCTGGAGTATTGCGTACAGTTTTGGTCCCCAAATCTGAGGAAGGACATTATTGCCATAGAGGGAGTGCAGAGACGGTTCACCAGACTGATTCCTGGGATGTCAGGACTGTCTTATGAAGACTGGATAGACTTGGTTTATACTCTCTAGAATTTAGGAGATTGAGAGGGGATCTTATAGAAACTTACAAAATTCTTAAGGGGTTGGACAGGCTAGATGCAGGAAGATTGTTCCCGATGTTGGGGAAGTCCAGGACAAGGGGTCACAGCTTAAGGATAAGGGGGAAATCCTTTAAAACCGAGATGAGAAGAACTTTTTTCACACAGAGAGTGGTGAATCTCTGGAACTCTCTGCCGCAGAGGGTAGTCGAGGCCAGTTCATTGGCTATATTTAAGAGGGAGTTAGATGTGGCCCTTGTGGCTAAGGGGATCAGGGGGTATGGAGAGAAGGCAGGTACGGGATACTGAGTTGGATGATCAGCCATGATCATATTGAATGGCGGTGCAGGCTCGAAGGGCCGAATGGCCTACTCCTGCACCCAATTTCTATGTTTCTATGAACTAGTGTGAACGGGTGATCGCTGGTCAGTGTGGGCATGGTGGGCCGAAGGGCCTGTTTCCACGCTGTATCTCTGAACTCCAAATTTTACCCCCTCCGCATTCTCATCAACCCCCCTTCCCCCAAGATCTTACCCTTCATCTACACACTAGGGGTCATTTACAGAGGACAACTAACCCATCAACCTGTACATCTCTGGGACATGGGGGGAGGGGGGGGGATCTGGAGAAAACTATACATCACTGAGGCTTACAGATGGTTAGTCTACATTCTGTTCTGCAAAACTTCACTCAGTTCACATGCTGAAGGGGCTGTCCCACTTGGGCGACCTAATCCGCTAGTTCTGGCGAGTTTGCCCTCGCCTCATACTCGCAGCATGGTCGACATGAGGTTGTAGGAGGTCTTCGTAACTCTCCTTCACGCTCGAGAGTGGTCCCCGCGTACTCGAGGCCTCAGCTAGGTCGCGGCATATTTTTCAACATGTTGAAAATGCCTGCGAGTAAAAAAAAGTCGCCATGGAAAAAAAAATCGATACTTTTTTAACTTGTAGGTTTAGTCAAAGTAGGTCGTAGTAGGTCGGCATGTTATTGGTACGTAATCGAGGGTGGTCGAAGGTAGTCCTAGACAGTCTTCATCATAGTCGAAGGGAGGTCTTCAACAGGTCATTTTCTCAAACGCGTCTAAACTTGCCAACTAGGTCGCCCAAGTGGGACAGCCCCTTGAGGATGGAGAGAGAGGGAAAGCAAGGGCTACTTGGAGTTAGGGAAGTCAATGTTCATACCGCTGGAGTGTAAGCTACCCCTGCAAAATATGAGGGTTTTTTTATCGAGTCTCGAAGCCCGCGGGCCTCCACCAGCGACTCCGCCGACCCTCGTCTCCCCACCGCCCACCAGCGGGCCAGAGCCATCACCTCACCTGAATTCCATGCAAGGGCTACTTGAAGTTAGGGAAGTCAATGTTCATACCGCTGGAGTGTAAGCTACCCATGCAAAATATGAGGTGTTTTTTATCGAGTCTCGAAGCCCGCGGGCCTCCACTAGATCTCACCGTCTCCATCACAGGAGTCGAACTATCAACTGTCATCTATTACAAACCCACTGACTCCCACGACTATCTAGACTACACATCTTCCCACCCTGCTTCCTGCAAAAACTATCCCCTACTCACAATTCCTCCATCTACGCCGCATCTGTGCCCAGGATGAGGTGTTCCATACTAGAACGTCCGAGATGTCCTCATTCTTTAGGGAACGGGGGGTTTCCCTCTCCCATCATAGATGAGGCCCTCACTCATATCTCCTCCGCCCTTGGTCCTCCTCTTCCTCCCCCTAATCTCAACAGGGACTTAGTCTCCCCTAGTCCTCACCTTCCGCCCCATTAGCCGTCGCATACAACACATAATCCTCCAACATTTCCGCCACCTCCAACGGGATCCCAACACCAGCCACATTTCCCCATCTCCACCCCTTTCCACCTTCCGCAGAGACCGTACCCTCCGCAACTCCCTGGTCAATTCATCCCTTCCCACCCAAACCACCCCCTCCCCAGGTACCTTCCCATGCAACCGCAGGAGATGCAACACCTGTCCCTATACCTCCTCCCTCGACTCTGTCCAGGGATCCTGACAATCCTTCCAGGTGAGGCGGAGGTTCACTTGCACCTCCTCCAACCTCATCTACTGTTCAAGATGTGGACTCCTATATATCGGTGAGAACAAGCGCAGGCTCGGCGATCGTTTCGCTGAACACCTCTGCCCAGTCCGCCTGAACCAACCTGATCTCCCGGTTGCTCAGCACTTTAACTCCCCCTCCCATTCGCACACTGACCTTTCTGTCCTGGGCCTCCTCCATTGTCAGAGTGAGACCCAGCGCTAATTGGAGGAACAGCACCTCATATTTTGCCTGGGCAGGTTACACCCCAGCGGTATGAACATTGACTCCTCTAACTTCAGATAGGCCTTGCTTTCCCTCTCTCTCCATAGGCACATGGATATGCAGGGGAATGGATATAGACCATGGTCCATATTCCCCCACTCCCCCCATAACTGCATCTAGACTTCACGCTACCTCGGGAAGGCAGCCAACTCACACCCCGATCGTTCTCTCTTCTCTCCTCTCCTGTGGGGCAGACGATGCAGACACTTAAAAGCACGTCTCACCAGATTCAGGAACAGCTACCTGCTGTGATCAGTACTGAACGGTCCTCTTGCATGCAAAGGATGCAGTACTCTACCAATCTAACTTGTGGCATCAAAGACATCATTATATCTACAGTGAGAATTTGTTTAGTTTAGTTTAGAGATACAGTACAGTTACAGGCCCTTCGGCCCACCAAGTCCGCGCCGACCAGCGATCCCTCCGTACACTAGCACTATCCTACACACACTAGGGACAATTTACCATCACAGAAGCCAATTAGCCTGCAAACCTGCACGTCTTTGGAGTGTGGGAGGAAACCGGAGCACCCGGAGAAAACCCACGCGGGTCATGGGGAGAGCGTGCAAACTCCGTACAGACAGCACCCGTGGTCGGGATAGAACCCGGGTACCTTTGTCCAACCTCTCCGGGATAGCCTCTAATTCTACAATCAGTCTCGACTCCAAACGTCACCTACCCATGACCTGCAGTGATGCTGCCTGACCTGCTGAGTTACTCCAGCACTTTGTGTCTTCATTTTGATTAGTGTTGGCGAGTGCTTCAAGTACTCACTGTTTTTGGCCATTCTTCATAGTTCACAGAACAGTGAAGCACAAGAACAAGCTCTTTGGCCCACAACGTCCCTGCCAAAGATGATGCCATGTTCGTCTTTCAGTAGCAAAGGTGATGAAAGATGTTGACAAGCTGGAAAGGGTTCAGAGAAGATTTACGAGGATGTTGCCAGGACTAGAGGGTCTGAGCTATAGGGAGAGGTTGTGTAGACTGGGACTCTATTCCTTGGAGCGCAGGAGGATGAGGGCTGATCTGATAGAGGTGTACAAGATCATGAGAGGAATTGATCGGGTAGATGCACAGAGTCTCTTGCCCAGAGTAGGGGAATCGAGGACCGGAGGACATAGGTTTAAAGTGAAGGGGAAGATTTAATAGGAACCTGAGGGGTAACTTTTTCACACAAAGGGCGGTGGGTGTATGGAACAAGCTGCCAGAGGAGGTAGTTGAGGCTGGGACTATCCCAACGTTTAAGAAACAGTTAGACAGGTACATGGATAGGACGGGTTTGGAGGGATATAGACCAAGCGCGGGCAGGTGGGACTAGTGTAGCTGGGACATTGTGGGCGTGTTGGATTGAAGGGCCTGTTTCTAACTGTATCACTCTACGACTCTAAGGTGCTCGTTTTAAAACTGGCATCAACACTTGTAAGCCCGCACCTGCAGTTCCTTGCGACTACACTCTAATGCCTGCTGTGTGTGTGTGTGTGTGTGTGTGTGTGTGTGTGTGTGTGTGTGTGTGTGTGTGTGTGTGTGTGTGTGTGTGTGTGTGTGTGTGTGTGTGTGTGTGTGTGTGTGTGTGTGTGGTGTGGTGTGTGTGTGTGTGTGTGTGTGTGTGTGTGTGTGTGTGTGTGTGTGTGTGTGTGTGTGTGTGTGTGTGTGTGTGTGTGTGTGTGTGTGTGTGTGTGTGTGTGTGTGTGTGCGCGCGTGCGCGCGTGCGTGCGTGCGTGCGTGCGTGCGTGTGCGTGCGTGTGTGTGTGTGCGTGTGTGTGCGTGTGCGTGTGCGTGTGCGTGTGAGTGTGTGTGTGTGTGCGTGTGCGTGTGCGTGTGCGTGTGCGTGTGTGTGTGTGTGTGTGTGTGTTGTTCAGTGTTCGATGACTCAATGACTTACAGTAAGGGCTGTGTGTCTGATGGCACATCCCAGGGTGGCACACCATGGCACAGCTGGTAGAGCCTCAGCCTCACGGCACCAGAGACCCAGGTTCAATCCTGACCTTGGGTGCTGTCCTTGCGGAGTTTGCACGTCCTCCCCGTGGGACCACGTGGGTTTCCTCCGGGTGCTCCGGTTTCCTCCCACATCCCAAAGACGTGCGGGACTGTAGGTTTATCGGCCCCTCTGTAAATCGCCCCCTCGTGTGTAGGGAGTGGATGAGAGGGTGGGATAAGATGGAACCAGTGTGAACAGCAATCGCTGGTCGTCATGGACTCGATGGGCCGAATGGCCTGTTTCTGTGATGTATCTCTAACGGTGGTGCAGCTGGTAGAGCTGCTGCCTCACAGCACCAGAGACCCGGGTTCAATCCTGACCATGGGTGCTGAGTGTGCGGAGTTTGCACGTTCCCTCTGGGACCGTGTGGGTTACCTTCAGGTGCATGAACTCTGTGGGCCGAAGGGCCTGTTTCCGTGCTGTATCTCTAAACCAAACTAAACTTAGAACCAGTGTGAATGTGTGATCGCTGGTCGGCATGTACAGGGTGGGCAGAAGGGCCTGTTTCCGTGCCGTATCTCCATACATACACCAGCAGCATCTAATCAGAGCTGTGGGTTGCAGAATGACAGAATCAGCACTCTCCACTGATCAGTGTTTCAATGTGATGTTCTTGGAGATGATATCTTTGACCAGAGTGTTACTTCAGCCGGCGTTTAGCTGAGCTCAGGGAAACAAGAGCATGCCATTGTGATCTTGGCCTTGACCTCTGGGTGAGGATTAACACTGAATATTCCTGCCAGCTCCTCGCCAGTGGTGGGGCAACGGTCAGTGTAGTCCAGTTATAGAGACACAGCACGGAAACAGGCCCTTCTGCCCACCCAGTCCATGCCGACCATCGATCACCCATTCACACTGGTTCTACTGTACGATATCCCACTCTCTCATCCACTTCCTACACACTAGGGGCAATTAACCTACAAGCCCGCACGTCTTTGGGATGTGGGAGGGAACTGTACCTCTTGCCTGGTGGGAGAGGGGAGAAGAGTGAGACTGGTCCTTGTTCCCGCTGCTGGCCTTGCCGAGGCAGCGTGAAGTGTAGATGGAGTTGGGACTCCATGATCGTTTTATACATCAACGCTGTTGCAAGTGGTGGGTACGTTACTCTGGGTAAGGGACTCTGAGGAGCAGGATCTTTTAGATAGACAGGCACTGATTCAATATTGGTGAAGGTGGAACCATGTCTGACAGATCTGTTCCTTGAAAGATAACCCCGAGAATTAGACTGTAGACAATAGACAACAGGTGCAGGAGGAGGCCATTCGGCCCTTCGAGCCAGCACCGCCATTCAATGTGATCATGGCTGATCATCCCCAATCAGTACCCCGTTCCTGCCTTCTCCCCATATCCCCTGACTCTGCTATTTTTAAGAGCCCTATCTAGCTCTCTCTTGAAAGCATCCAGAGAACCTGCCTCCACCGCCCTCTGAGGCAGGGAATTCCACGCTCACCACTCTCTGTGAGAAAAAGTGTTTCCTCGTCTCCGTTCTAAATGGCTTACTCCTTATTCTTAAACTGTGGCCCCTGGTTCTGGACTCCCCCCCAACATCGGGAACAGGTTTCCTGCCTCTAGCGAGTCCAAGCCCTTAACAATCTTATATGTTTCAATGAGATCTCCTCTCATCCTTCTAAACTCCAGAGTGTACAAGCCCAGCTGCTCCATTCTCTCAGCATATGACAGTCCCGCCATCCCGGGAATTAACCTTGTAAACCTACGCTGCACTCCCTCAATAGCAAGAATCAATTGATGAGAACATGGTGGTGGTATCGGTATAGACCTCACCAAGGCCCTGGACTAGGTCCTGCAGGGTCAGCTGCTCTGGAAGGTTCAGACGCGTGGGATCCAGACAGAGTAGGAAGCAGAGGGTGATGGTGAAGACTCTTTTTTACCCAAAAATAAGGCACGAAAATGTACCTGCGTCTTGGAGGCCGAAAGTTAGGTTGTTGGCCAACAAAGATAGACTTGGATATCCCTCAGTACATCAAGAACAATGTTTCTGTACTGAGGGAAAGCCAAGTCTATCCCTCATTGCGGGCAGCTGATGGGAAGCTGCTGTAAATGCCGCTGGGGGTGGGGGGGGAGGGGGGGGGGGGGGAGTTCCTTTCACAGCGTGTCGGGAGTCTGGCCCGAGTCAGCACGGCCTGGGCTGCACAAATTGGCTGGGCCGCCAGGGGTAAAGTTGCGGGGAGGGCAGGAGCGTTGAGAAGGAGGGGGTCGGTGATCATGCCAGCAACGCACACACTCACTCAGTAGCTCGGGTGGCTGCGAGCGGCCGCCGGGACTGGACAGCGGAACCGACCGCTACCTCACGCCTTCTGCCCGCCAGCCAGCCTGCCACGGTGTCCTTCGGCACAGGCGCAACCGGTGGAGGTGGTGGTTGGCGGGTAGCTACTGGGCGGGAAGGCTGGTAGCACCGTCCCAGGCTCTTTCTCTCACTCTCTACTAGTCAGTCCCGGGGCAGGCAACCTAGGAACTGCAACTGGCCCTGGGGATGCGAGGGATCTGGGAACCGCAGCCAGTCCCGGGGCACGCAGGCAATATTGCCGACTCCTGGACTAAACCAAACCCTTGATCCTGTCCCGCCATCCTTTTTTCAAAATGTAGCAACTTAAAGTGGGGGTGCGTCTTCATTGGCGGGAAATAGGTACCAAAGCCAATTAACCCACATGTTTTTGGAGTGTGGGAGGAAACCGGAGCACCCGGAGAAAACCCTCGCGATCAAAGGGAGACCGTACAAACTTCATACAGACAGCACCCGTAGTCAGGATTGAACCCGTGTCTCTGGCGCTGTGAGGCAGCAACTCTACCGCTGCACCACCGTGGCACTCTAAGGATAGGAAAGGTTTAGAGAGGTATGGGTCGAAGGCAGGCAACTGGGACTTGTTAAGATGGGGGTATCAGCCTCCTGCGCTCCAAGGAATACAGTCCGAGCCTGCCCTACCTCTCCCTAGAGCACAGCCCGCACCAGTGGAAGGAACATCCAATATTCCAGAAAACAGGACCGTCCAACACCACACAAAGCCACAAGCATGCTGGAAAATCGCAGTGTTGTCATGAATATCCAAACCTGTATTACCCCTCATCCCCACCCCCACTCCTGCCCCCAACATCGATTCAATCAACTCCACACTGCCTTGGGGAAGCAGCCACAATATGTCCATCAGGTCATCAGTGATAGGAGAAGAATTAGACCATTTCGACCATCGCCTACTCCACCATTCATTCATGGCTGATTTATCTCTCCCTCGGAGGGACAAGGGGCAGCGGTAGAGCTGCTGCCTCACAGCGCCGGAGACCCCAGTTCCACCCCGACTACGGGTACTGTCTGTACGGAGTTTGTACGTTCTCCCCGTGACCTGCGTGCGTCTTCTCCGGGAGCTCTGGTTTCCTCCCACACTCCAAGGACGTACAGGTTTGTAGGTTAATTGGCTTAGGTACAAGTGTAAATTGTCCCTAGTGTGTGTAGGATAGTGTTAATGTGAGAGGATCGCTGGTCAGCACGGACCCAGTGGGCCGAAGGGCCTGTTTCCACACTGTATCTCTAAAACTAAAACTGAAAAATAAACTGCAGATGCTGGAATCTAGAATAAAATACAAAATGCTGGAGTAACTCAGCAGATCAGGCAGCGTCAGTGGAAAACATGGATGGGTGATGTTTCAGGTTGGCACCCTTCTTCAGACTGATTGCAGTAGGGAGAGAGGTGGGGGTGGGACAAAGCTTGCCGAGTGATGGGTGGATACAGGTGAGGGGGGCAGGACCGTGAATGTTCAGTCTGAAGAAGTATCTCGACCCGAAACATCACCTATTTCCTTCGCTCCATAGATGCTGCCTCACCCGCTGAGTCTCTCCAGCATTTTTGTCTACCTTCGATTTTCCAGCATCTGCAGTTCCTTCTTAAACAGTGAAAGGTAGGGTTCTGGGAGTGTTGTAGAGCAGAGGGATCTAGGAGTGCAGGTACATGGTTCCTTGAAGGTGGAGTCGCAGGTAGATAAGGTGGTCAAAAAGGCTTTTGGCACTTTGGCTCAGAGTATTGGGTATAGAAGTTGGGAGGTCATGTTGTAGTTGTATAAGACGTTGGTGAGGCCGCATTTAGAGTATTGTGTTCAGTTCTGGGCACCATGTTATAGGAAAGATGTTGCCAAGCTGGAGCGGGTACAGAGAAGATTTACGAGGATGTTGCCGGGACTAGAGGGTGTGAGCTTTAGGGAGAGGTTATGTAGGCTGGGTCTCTATTCCTTGGAGCGCAGGAGGATAAGGGATGATCTTATAGAGGTGTATAAAATCATGAGAGGAATAGATCAGGTAGATGCACAGAGTCTCTTGCCCAGAGTAGGTGAATCGAGGACCAGAGGACATAGGTTTAAGGTGAAGGGGGAAAGATTTAATAGGAATCAGAGGGGTAACTTTTTCACACAAAGGGTGGTGGGTGCATGGAACAAGCTGCCAGGGGAGGTAGTTGAGGCTGGGACTATCCCAACATTTAAGAAACAGTTAGACAGGTACATGTGTAGACACAAAATGCAGGAGTAACTCAGCGGGATAGGCAGCATCACTGGAGAGAAGGAGTGTGTGACATCTCGGATCGAGACCTCCTTCAGTCTGAGGAAGGGTCTCGACCCAAGATGTCACCTATACCTCCTCTTCAGAGATGCTGTTTGTCCTGCTGAGTTACTCCAGCATTTTGTGTCTATCTTCCGTTTAAACCAGCATCTGCAGTTCCTTCCTACACAGGTACATGGGACAGGTTTGGAAGGATATGGACCAAACACAGGCAGGTGGGACTAGCGTGGCTGGAACGTTATTGGCCGGTATGGGCAAGTTGGGCCGAAGGGCCTGTTTCCACACTGGAGTAACTCAGCAGGTCAGTTGGCATCCATGGAGAATTTAGATGGGTGATGTTTCGGGTCGGGACTGTTCTTCGGACTGATTGCAGTAGGGAGAGAGGTGGGGGTGGGACAAAGCTTGCCGAGTGATGGGTGGATACAGGTGAGGAGGGGGTTGAATGGTGGATGGGTGGAGCAGGTGACAAAGGCTGGAGGTGAACAGAGGGGGTCAGATCAGACGAGAAGAGGAGTGAACTGTGAAGTCAGAGGGAGGGATAGAAACATGGACAACAGGTGTAGGAGTAGGCCATTCGGCCCTTCGAGCCAGCACCGCCATTCAATGTGATCATGGCTGATCATCCCCAATCAGTACCCCGTTCCAGGGATATTGTCTGTGAGAAAGTGTTTCCTCGTCTCCGTTCTAAATGGCTTACCCCTTATTCTTAAACTGTGGCCCCTGGTTCTGGACTCCCCCAACATCGGGAACATGTTTCCTGTCTCCAGTGTGTCCAAACCTTTAACAATCTTATATGTTTCAATGAGATGCCCTCTCATCCTTCTAAACTCCAGTCTACTCCTCCATTCACATTCTGTCTGGTCTCAATTGGGTTGTGAGGGGCTGTTTGTTGGTCCAGTTGATGTGTGTGTGTGTGTAGGGGGGAGTGAGGACACTGGGCGTGTGTGAGGGAGGAGCGGTCAGTTTTTGTCCATTGGGCTAGCAGGGCGGGGCCGGGCCGAAGGGCGTGTGTGTGTGTGTGTGGGGGGGGGGGGGTGAGGACACTGGGCGTGTGTGTGGGAGGAGCGGTCAGTTTTTTGTCCATTGGGCTAGCAGGGCGGGGCCGGGCCGAAGGGCGTGTGTGTGTGTGTGTGTGTGTGTGGTGCTGGGGGCTGGGGAAGGGTTAACCCCGGGCTGTCCTGTCCTGTCCTGTCCTGTCCTGTCCTGTCCTGTCCTGTCCTGTCCTGTCCTGTCCTGTCCTGTCCTCTCCCTCTCCCTCTCTCTGTGTCTGTGCTGCCGGCTCCGCTCCCCGCGGTCACTCTGCTGCTGCCGCCGCCCATGGACACCCCGGTGCCGGCGTCGGACTGCGCCGTGTGCCGCTCCCCCGGTCTGGCCGCCAGTGCCCGGCGTCTACCCTGTGGTCACCGCCTGTGCTCCGACTGTGCCCGATACTCGGATACAGCGCTGGGTGGAAGCCTGGACTGTCCCACCTGTAGTGGCCCCGTCACTGCCCCGCTCCCCGCACTAGATGTAGCAACAGTAGCAACAGGTGGACGGGCCGAGCGGCTGTGTCCCCAACATGGGCAACCCCTACAACTCTTCTGTCAGCAGGACGGACAGTGTGTGTGTACATCGTGTATGGACAGTGGAACTCACCGGGAACACACCGTCACATCGCTGGATACTGCCCGGGACTCGCTCAAGGTACACACCGGGACACAAGGGGTAGAGAGAGACAGGGGGGGAGAGACAGGGGGTAGAGAGAGACAGGGGGTTAGAGAGACAGGGGGGTTAGAGAGACAGGTGGGAGAGACAGGGGGTAGAGAAGGGGGGAGAGGGGGGAGAAGGGGGGGAGAGACAGGGGGGAGACAGGGGGGGGAGGAGAAGGGAGGGTGACAAGGGGGAGAGAACAGGGGGGAGAAAAAAGGGGGGAGAAGGACAGGGGGGAGACAGGGGGAGAGAGGAGAGGGGGAGAGAAGGGGGGAGAGAGAGAGGGGGAGACAGGGGGAGGAGAGCAGGGGGGGAGACAAGGGGGAGACAGGGGGAGGACAAGGGGGAGGACAGGGGAGGAGAACAGGGGGGAGAAGGGGGGGGTAGGTAGAGGAGGGGAGAGAGACAGGGGGGGAGGACAGGGGGGGTGAGTAAGGGGGAGAGAAGGGGGGAGGAAGAGAGGGGGGGTGCAGGGGGGGAGGAGGAGAGACTAGGGGAAAAGAGACAGGGGGGAGACAGGGGGGTGCAAGGGGGGAGAAGGGGGGAGACAAGGGGGGAGACAGGGGGGAGACAGGGGGGAGACAGGGGAAGAAGAGAGAGGGGAGAGAGAAAGGGGCGGAGACAGGGGGGAGAGACCAGGGGGGAGAGAGAACAGAGGGGGAGACAGAGGGGAGAGGAGGGGGGGGAAAGAGGAGGGGACAGGGGGAAGACAGGGGGGAGAGAGGGGGGGAAGGGGGGGACAGAGGGGAGACAGGGGGGAGAGGCTGGAAGGGGGAGCAGGAGAGGGGGGAGGGGAGGAGGGAAACAGGAGGGGAGAGAGGGGGGGAGAAGGAAGAGGGGAGAGAGAAGGGGGAGACAGGGGGGAGGAGGAGGAGGAGAGAGGGGGGTGAGAAGGGGGAGAGAGGGGGGGGGGAGAGAGGGGGGGGAGAAGGAGGGGGGGAGGGGAGACAGGGGGAAAGACAGGGGGGAGACAGGGGGGAGAGACCAGGGGGGGGAGACAGGGGGGAGAGAAGGGGGGTAGAAGGGAGGGGGGGGGGAGACAGGGGGAGACAGGGGGAGAAGGACAGGGGGGAGAAAGGGGGGGAGGGGGGAGACAGGGGGGAGAGACAGGGGGGAGGAGGGGGGGAAAGAGGTAGACAGCGGGGGGGGAGACAGGGACAGGAAGACAGGGAGAGAGACAGGGGGTTTAGAGACAGGGGGGAGAAAGGGGGGAGACAGGGGAGAAGGAGACAAGAGGGAGAGACAAGGGGGGGAGAGACAAAGGGGGGAAGACGGGGAGACAGGGGGGAGAGAGGGGGTGACAGGGGGGGGGGAAAGGGGGGAGGACAGGAGGAGAGAGGGGGTGAAGGGGGGGAGACAGGGGGGGAGACAGGGGGGAGACAGGGGGGAGAGAAGGGGGGAGGGGAAGAGGGGAGAAGGGGAGAGAGGGAGGAGAGAGAAGGGAGAGAGAGAGGGGGGAGACAGGGGGAGAGAGAGGGGGGAGACAGGGGGGAGACAGGGGGGAGAAAGAGGGAGGGGGACAGGGGGGGGAGGAGAGAAAGGGGGGGACAGGGGAGGAGAGGACAGAGGGGAGAGAGGAGAGGGGAGGAGAAAGAGGGGGGAGACAGGGGGGAGAGAGACAGAGGGAGACAGGGGGAGAGGGAAGGAGAGAGAGGGGGGAGGAAAGGGGGGAGAAAGGGGGGAGACAGGGGGGGAGAGACAAGGGGGGAGGAGAGGAAGGGGAGGGAGAGAGGGGAGAGACAGGGGAAGGGAGAGCCAGGGGGGAGAGACAGGGGAGGAGAGAGAGGGAAGGGGGGGGGAGACACAGGGGAGAGACAGGGGGGGGAGAGATGAGGGGGGAGAGGGAGGGAGAGGACACAGGGGGGAGACAGGGGGGAGACTAGGGGGGGAGACAGGGGAAGGCCTGGCGAGGGAGGGACAGAAGGAGAGAGAGAGGGGGAGGAGCAGGGGGAGAAGGAGAGGGAGGGGGGGGAGAGAGAGGGGGGAGAGCAGGGGGGGAGACAGGGGGAAGGGGAGGAGAGAGGGGGGGAAAGGAGGGGAGAGAGGGGAAGACAAGGGGGAGAGAAGAGAGGGAGAGGGGGAGGAGGGGAGAGACAAGGGGGGAGACAGGGGGGGGGCAGGGGAGAAGAGAGGGGAGAGGAGAGGCTTTTTGTTTAGGGGGAGAGAGAGGGGGGAGAGAGAGGGGGAGAGAGGGGGAGAGACAGGGAGGAGACAGGGGGGAGAGAGAGGGGGGCGAGACAGGGGAGAGGACAAGGGGAGAGAGGAGGGGAAGGAGAGGGGGGAGAGACAGGGGGGGAGACAGGGGCGAGGAGAGAGAGACAGGGGGAGAGAAGGGGGGAGGAAGGGGGGAGAGAGAGGAAGGAGAGACAGGGAAAGACGAAGGAAGGGGAAGAGAGAGAGGGGGGAGAGACAAGGGGGAGAAGACAGGGGGGAGAGACGGGGGGGTGAGAGTGATGGGGGAGAAAGGGAGGAGAGCGAAAGGGGGGGAGAGAGACCGAGGGAAGACAGGGGGAGAGACAGAGGGGAGAAAGGGAAGGGAGAAGGAGGGGGGAGAGAGAAGGAGAGACAGAGAGAGAATAAGGGGGGAGAGAGGGGGGAGAAGAAGGGGAAGAGGAGCGAGAGAGGGGCGAGAGAAGGGGGAGAGAGAGGGGGAGAGAGAAGGGGGGGAGAGAGGGGAGAGAGAAGGGAGAGAAGGGGAGAGACAAGGGGGAGAGGAGAGGGGAAGAGAGGACGGGAGAAGGGGGAGAGAGCCAGGGGGGGAGAGAGAGAAGGGAGAGGAAGAGGGGAGGGACAAGGGGGAGAGACAGACAGGGGGAGAGACAAGGGAGAGAGAGAGAGGCGAGGGGGACAAGGGGGAGGAAACAGGGGGGAGACAAGGGGAGGACAAGGGGGCAGAGAGAAGAAGGGGGGAGAGGAAGGGGGGGGAAGACAAGGGAAGGGAGACCGGTAGGGACAGGAGGGGGAGAAGGAGGGAGTGGGAGGAGGAGAAAGGGGGAGAACAAGGGGTGGAAGGGAGGCGGGAGGGAGGGAGGAGAGGGAGAGAGACAAGGGGGAGACAGGGGGGGAGAAGGGGGGGGAAGAAAAGGGGAGGGAAGGGGGAGAGAGAGGGGGAGAGACAGGGGGAGACAAGGGGGGGAGACAAGGGGGGAGAGAGACAGGGGGGAGAGAAGGGGGGGAGAGACAAGGGGGGAGACACAGGGGGAGGAGAGGGGGGAGAGAGGGAGAGGGGGGGAAGACAGGGGGGAGACAAGGGGGAGACAGGGGAGACAGGGAGGACAGGGGGAGAGAGGTGGAGGGACAGGGGGAAGGGAGAGGGGGGTGACAGGGGGGAGACAGGGGAGGAGAGGCGGGGGGGGGGGGACAAGGGGGAGACAAGGGGGGAGAAAGGGTGTACGGGTAGAGAAAGACAGGGGGAGAGAGGGGGAGAGACAGGGGGGAGACAAGGGGGGAGAAACAGGGGGAGAGAGAGGGGGGAGACAGGGGAGGAGAAGGGAGGAGGCGACAGGGAGGGAGAACGGGAGGGAGGGAAGGGGGGGAAGATGGGAGACAGGGGGGGAGACAAGGGGGGAGACAGGGGGAGAAGAGGGGGGGAGGGGACAGGGGGGGCGGGGGAGCGAGGGGGGGGAGAGGGGAGGAGACGGGGGGGAGAGAAGGGCGGAGACAAGGAGAGAGGCAGGGATGGGGAGAGGGGGGGAAGGACACCGAGAAGGGAAGACTGGGAGGGATAGGGGGGGAGAGGGGGGGGAGAGACAGGGGAGGGAGGGGAAAGGGGGAGGGGGAGAGACTGGGGGGAGAGACGGGGGGAGAGAGAGGGAGGACGGGAGAGAGACAGGGGGAGGGAGAGAGGACTGGGGGGAGAGAGAAAGGGAAGGAGAGAGGGGAGGGAGGGAGGAGAGGGGAAAGGGGGGAGAGAGACGGGGGGGAGAGAGGAGACTGGGGGAGAGACAGGGGGGAAAGAGAAGACGGGGGAGAGAGAAGGGGGGGAAGACAGCAAGGGGAGAGACCGGGGGGGGAGAGACGGGAGGGGGAAGAGGAAGGGGGAGAGCGGAGTGGGGGGAGAGACGGGGGGGAGACAAAGGGAGAGAAAAAGGGATGAGACGGGGGGGGAGAGAGACGGGGGGAGAGGAAGGGGGGGGAGAGTAGGGGGGAGAGAGGGGGAGACAGAAGGGGGGGAGCGACGGGGGGAGAGGAGGGGGGGAGAGACAAGGGAAGAGGGAGAGGGGGGAAAGACAGGGGGGGAGAGAACCAGGGAAGAGAGACCAGGGGGGGAGGACGGGGGGGGAGAGGGGGGGGGAGAGACAGGGGGGGAGAGAAGGGGGGGGAGAGAGGAGGAGAAGGGGAGAAGCGGGAGAGACGGGGGGGAGAGACGGGGGGGGAGAGACAGGGGGGAAGAGACGGGGGGGAGCAGACAGGGAAGGACGGAAGGGGGGGGGAGAAGGGGGGAGAGACAGGGGGGAAGGGAGAGACGGGGAAGGGGAGACGGGGGGGGAGAGACGGGGGGGAGAAAGGGAGGGAGAAACGGGGGGGAGAGAGACAAGAAAGGGAGGGGAGGGGAGACGGGGAGACGAAGGGGGGAGAGACGGGGGGGGAGAAAAGAGGGGGGGAGAGACGGGGGGGGAGGAGACGGGGGGGGAGAGGAAGGGGGGGGGGACGAGACGGGGGGGGACGGGGGGGGAAGCGAGGGGGGTGGGAGAGAGGGCGGGGGAGGGGAGAGAGGGGGGGGAGACAGGGGGAGAGACGGGGGGGGAGGGGAAGGGAGGGGCGGGGGAGAGGGGAAGAGCGGGGGGGACGAGACGGACAGGGAGCAGACGGGGGAGAAGATAGACGGGGGGAGAGAGACAAGGGGAGAGAAGACGGGAGGGAGAGACGGGGGGAAGGAAGGGACGGGAGGGGAGGACGGGGGGAGAGAGAGGGGGGGAGAGACGGGGGGGAGAGGAGGGGGGGGGAGAGAAGGGGGGGGAGAGACGGGGGGGAGAAGAGAAACGGGGGGAGGAGAGAGGGGGGGAGAGAGAAGGAGGGGAAAGAGAAGGGGGGGGGAGAAAGAGGACAATGAGAGGGAGAGACGGAGGGGAGAGACGGGGAGGAGGAGACGGGGGGAGAGAGACGGGGGGGGAGAGAGGAAAGGGGAGAGACGGGAGAGGAGAGGAGAGGGAGGAGAGGAGGGAGAGGAGGGACGGAGAGGGAGAGACGGGGGAGGAGAGAGAGGGGAAGAGAAGGAGGGGGAGAGCAGAAGGAGGAGAGAGAAGAAGGGGGGGAGAGGAGAGGGAAGAGGAGAAAAGGGAGAGGGGGGAGAGAGAGACGGGGGGAGAGAGAGGAAGGGGGAGAGGAGGGAGGGGAGACGGGGGGGAGAGAGAGGGGGGGGAAGAGAGGGAAGGGGGGAGGAGAGAAGAGGGGAGAGGAGGGGGTTGGGGAGAGAGAGAGGAGAGGAGGGGAGGAGAGACGGGAGGAGAGACGGAAAGAGAGAGGGGGGAGAGAGGAAAGCGGGGGGAGAGAAGAGGGAGAGAGATGAGGGAGGAGAAGGGGAGGGAGAGAGGAGAGGGGAGGTAGAGAGGGGGAGGGAAGGAGGGGGAGGGGGAGGAAGAGATGAGGGGAGAGAGAGGGGGAGAGGAAGGGGGAGGAGAGAAGGGGGGGGAGAGAAGGGGAGAGGGGGCGGAGGGAAGAGACGGGGGGGGGAGAGAAGGGGGAGAGAGGGAGGGAGGAGGAGAGGGGGAGGGGGGAAGGAGAGAAAGGGGGAGAGGAACGGGGGGAGAGAGGGGGGGGAGGAGAGGGGGGAGAGGGAGGGGGGAGGAGAAGAAGAAGAAGAGGGAGGGGAGGGGGAGGAAGAGAGAGGGAGGGAGAGTGAGAGAGAAAGGAGAGGGAGAGAGAGAGAAGGAGAGAGAGGGGGAGAGGAGGAAAATATAGTGGAGGAGGGGAGAGGAGGGGGGGGGGGAGAGAGAGAGAGGAGAGAGGGGGGGGGGGAGGGAGGGGGGAGAGAGAGAGGGGAGAGAGAACGGGGGGGGAGGAGACGGGAGGGATGAGAGGGGAGGAGGGGGAGAAGGAGAGGAGGAGGGAAGGGGAAGAGACCGAGGACGGAGAGGGGGAGAGGAGGGAGAGGGAGGAGAGGGGGAGGGAGGAGAGGGGGGGAGAGGGGAGGAGGAGAGACGGGGGGGAGAGACGGGGGGGAGGAGAGAGAGGGGAGAGAGAGGGGGGGAAAGAAGGAGGGGAAGGAGAGAGAGGAGAAGGGGAGAGACAGGGGAGGGAGAGAAGGGGGGGAGAGAGGGGAGGAGAGGAGAGACGGCGGGGGAGGGAAGAGACGGGGAGGAGAGAGAGGGGGAGAGAGAGGGAGGGGAGGGAGAGAAGGGAAGGTGAGAGAGGGGGGGAGAGACGGGGGGGAGAAGGAGAGAAAAGAGGAGAGGGGAGGAGGAAGGGAGGAAGACGGGGGGAGAGAAACCAGGAGGAGGAGGGGGGGGGCAGAAGGGGAGGAGAAAGGGGACAGGCAGAGGAGAGGGAGGAGAGAGGGGGGGAAGAGAGAAAAGAGGGGAGGAGAGAGGGGGGGAGATAAGAGAAGAGGGGAGAAAGGGAAACGGACGGAGGGGGAGAGACGGGGGGGAGAGGAGAGAAAAGGGGAGAGGGGGGGGGAGAGACGGCGGGGGAGAGAGACGGGGGGGGGAGAGACGGGGAAAGGGGCAGAGAGAGAGGGAGAGAGGGGGGGAGAGAGACGGGGGGAAACGAGAGGGAAGGGGGAAGGGGGAGGAGGGGAGGAGAGGGGAAGGGGAGAGGGGGGGGAGAGGAGAGGAAGAAGGGACAGGAGGAGAGAAAGGGGGGAGAGGATGGAGAGAGAGGGGGGGAGAGAGACGGGGGGAGAGAACAGGAGGACGGGGGAGAGGACGGGAGGAGAGGAGGGGAGAGACGGGGGGAGAGGAGAGGGGGAGAAGAGACGGGGGAAAGAGAAGGGGGGAGAAAGGAGAGGAGAGAGGGGAGGGGAGAGATGGGGGAGAGAGACGGGGGGGGAGACAAGGGAAGGGGGAGAGAGGAGAGGGGAGGAGGAAGGGAAGGAAAGAGGGGGGAAGAGAAGGGGGGAGAGACGGGGGGGAGAGAGAGGGGGGGGAAGGACGGAGAGGAGGAGAGAGGAGAGGGGAGAGAAGGGGGGAGAGACGGGGGGAGAGAGACGAGGGGGAGAGAGAGAAAGAGGAGAGACAGAGGGAGAGACGGGGGGGAGAGAGGGGGGAGAGACGGGGGGAGAGAGAGGGGGGGAGAGAGGGAGGGGGAGAGACGGGGGGGAGAGAGAGGGGAGAGGGAGACGGGGGGGAGAGGGGGGGGAGAGAAGGGGGGGGGAGAGACGTGGGGGAGAGACGCGGGGGGGAGAGACGGGGGAGAGACGAGGGGGGGGAGGGAGGGAAGGGAGAGAGAGGGGGGGAGAGGAGGGGAGAGACAAGGGGAGGACGGGGGGGGAGAAGACGGGGGGGGAGACGGGGGGGAGAGACAAGGGAGAGAGGGGGGGGAGAGCGGGTGGGGGGAGACGGGGGGGAGAGAGAGGACAAGGGGGAGAGACGGGGGGGAGAGACGGGGGGGAGAGAGATGCTGGGAGAGGGGGGAGGGAGGGGGAGGAGGGGGGGGAGAGACGGGGGGAGAGGAAAGACAGGGGCGAGGGAGGGAGAGACAAGGGGAGAGACGGGGGGAGAGAGACGGGGGGGGGAGAAGGGGGGGGAGAGACGGGGGGGGAGAGAGAGACGGGGGGGGGAGAGACGGGGGGGGAGAGACGGGGGGGGTGAGACGGGGGGGGAGAGAGGGTGGGAGGGGAGAGACGGGGGGGAGAGAGGGGGGGAGAGAGACAGGGGGGAGAGAAGGACGGAGGGGAGAGACGGGGGGGGAGAGAAGGGGGGGGGGGGGAGGGGGGGGGAGAGAGGGGGGGAGAGGAGAGGGAGGGGGGAGAGACAAGGGGGGGAGAAGGGGGGGAGAGACGGGGGGGGAGAGACAAAGGGAGAGACAGGGGGGGAGAGAGAGGGGGGGAGAGAGGGGGGGGGAGAGAGGAGAGGGGGGGGGAGAGAGAGGGGGAGAGAGGGGGGGGAGAGACGGGGGGGAGAGGACGGAGGGGGAGAGAGGGGGGGAGGAGAGACGGGGGGAGGAGGGAGAGAGGGGAGAGACGGGGGGGAGAGACAGGGGGGGAGAGAGAGGAGGGAGAGAGAGGGGGGAGCGAAGAGAGGAGGAGAGACAGGGGGGAGAGAGGGGAGAGAGGGAGAGAGGGAGAAGAGGGGAGGAGAGGGAGAGAAGGAGGAGAGGAGAGAGGGAAGGGGTAGAGAGAGGGGGAGAGAGTTGAAGGGGTAGAGACAGGGGGGAGAGAGAGGGAGAAGGGGTAGAGAGGGAGAGAGGGAGGGGGGGGATAGATAGAGAGGGGGTAGGAGAGAGGGGGTAGGGAGAGAGGGGGTAGGGAGAGAGATGGGGTAGAGAGAGAGAGATGTAGAGGGGAGAGTGGAGGGGGTAGTGAGCGAGAGAGAGGGAGAGAGAGCGAGAGTGAGGGGGAGAGAGAGGGGGAGAGACAGGCAGGTAGAGAGAGGGGTTAGAGAGAGGGGGAGAGGGGGTAGAGGAAGAGAGGGGGGTATACAGAGAGGGACGAGAGACGGGCGCAAGGGATATGGAGGTGCGCACGGGTAGATAGCGGTATAGAGGGGCGCACTGATAGAAGGGGCAGGTGCTGTAAGGCACAATTACAGGGGCGCACTGGTAGAGCTGCACCCTCACTGTGCCAGAGACCCGGGTGCTGTCTGTGTGGAGTTTGCACGTTCTCCCCGAGGGTTTCCTTCCCCCATCGCATCTTCGGGAGACCGTGCAGGTTGATCGGCCCAGTGTAAATTGTCCGGAGTGGATGAGAAAGCGGGATAAGGTAGAACTAGTGTGGAAGGGTAGTAAGCGAAACGTAGACACAGAATGCTGGAGTAACTAACTCAGCGGGACAGGCAGCATCTCTGGAGAGAAGAATGGGTGATGTTTCGGGTTGAGACCCTTCCTCAGACCCATCCACTCCCGAAACATCGCCCATTCCTTCTCTCCAGAGATGCTGCCTGTCCCGCTGAGTTAGTTACTCCAGCGTGGACTGGGTGGGCCATCTGCCTGTAACTTGAACGCGTTTTGTTCCCGGCTGCACCACCTTTATCTCCGAAGCTGTGACATATATCCCTGTATAGCCTGTAACACTGTAGCTGCAACCTATTTGTCAGTCGCTGTAATAATATTACTTCCTGCAGCTCTAACATCTAATTCCCCTCTAGTTATAACACTGTTTCTCTGTACTGGTGATTATCTTGATCTATTGGGAGAGGTTGTGTAGGCTGGGACTCTATTCCATGGAGTGCAGGAGGATGAGGGGTGATCTTATAGAGGTGTATAAAATCATGAGCGGAATAGATCGGGTTTCCTCCCACATCTCAAAGATGTTTGTACGTTAACTCAAGCTAACTACAACAGTGTAATTTACAAAAACTTAGGGGAGGGCACCATCAAATGGGGAATTAGGGGAGGGCACCATCAATTATGTTTGTTTGCTCTGGGCACTGTGAGGCAGTTTTGATCACCTAATTGAGGAAGGACATTCTTGCTATTGAGGGAGTGCAGCATAGGTTTACAAGGTTAATTCCCGGGATGGCGGGACTGTCGTATGCTGAGAGAATGGAGCAGCTGGGCTTGTACACTCTGGAGTTTAGAAGGATGAGAAGATATCTCATTGAAACATATAAGATTGTTAAGGGCTTGAACACGCTAGAGGCAGGAAACATGTTCCCGATGTTGGGGAAATCCAGAACCAGGGGCCACAGTTTAAGAATAAAGGGTAAGCCATTTAGAACGGAGACGAGGAAACACTTTTTCTCACAGAGAGTTGTGAGTCTGTGGAATTCTCTGCCTCAGAGGGCGGTGGAGGCAGGTTCGCTGGATGCTTTCAAGAGAGAGCTAGATAGGGCTCTTAAAAATAGCGGAGTCAGGGGATATGGGGAGAAGGCAGGAACGGGGTACTGATTGGGGATGATCAGCCATGATCACATTGAATGGCAGTGCTGGCTCGAAGGGCTGAATGGCCTCCTCCTGCACCTATTGTCTATTGTCTATTATCACTATTTTAGTGACATTACTGTGTGGTTATACACAGGAGGGAAAATGGCATCAACAGTTTCATTTTTAATTGTGTTTTCGAGGATAATGGACCAGGGAGCACAGAGATATGGAACTAATCAAAGGGCAGCAATAACGAGATACAATATAGTCACTGAGTTGATGATAGACACAAAAAGCTGGAGTAACTCAGCGGGGCAGATTCAGATGCAATCTATTGTCATTGTGCAGTGTACAGTACAGAGACAATGAAATGCAGTTAGCATCTCACCCAGAAGAGCGAACATAGAATAATGAGCAGTAAAATATATATATGTACAGTCGTCGTAGTGCAATTTTACTGGGGGAAGGAGTGTCCGGGGGGGGGAGTGATTGGCAGTCATCGAGGTACGTTGTTGAGTAATGTAACAGCGGCAGGGAAGAAGTTGTTCCTGGACCTGCTGGTCCGGCAACGGAGAGACCTGTAGCGCCTCCAGGATGGTAGGAGGGTAAACAGTCCATGGTTGGGGTGAGAGCAGTCCTTGGCGATGCTGAGCGCCCTCCGCAGACAGCGCTTGCTTTGGACAGACTCAATGGAGGGGAGCGAAGAACCGGTGATGCATTGGGCAATTTTCACCACCCTCTGCAGTGCCTTCCGGTCGGAGACAGAGCAGTTGCCATACCATACTGTGATGCAGTTGATAAGGATGCTCTCGATGGTGCAGCGGTAGAAGTTCACCAGGATCTGAGGAGATAGATGGACCTTCTTCAGTCTCCTCAGGCAGCATCTCCGGTGAGAAGGAATGGGTGGTTTGGGGTCGAGACTCTTCTTCAGTCATAGTGCAATTCAACATGGAAATAGATCCTTCAGCCCAACTTGTCCATGCTGGTCAAGAAAAAAGACTGCCTTTGCCCAGCGGAAAGACTATAGATGATTCCAATCAAACCTTCCACAGTGTACAGATACAGGATACAGGGAATAACATAGAAACATAGAAACATAGAAATTAGGTGCAGGAGTAGGCCATTCGGCCCTTCGAGCCTGCACAGCCAATTTAAATGTATGATCATGGCTGATCATCCAACGCTCCCTACCTATCCCGTACCTGCCTTCTCTCAATACCCCTCTGATCCCCTTAGCCACAAGTGCCACATCTAACTCCCTCTTAAATACAGCCAATGAACTGGCCTCAACTACCCTCTGTGGCCGAGAGTTCCAGAGATTCACCACCCTCTGTGTGAAAAAAAGTTCTTCTCATCTCGGTTTTAAAGGATTTCCCCTCCATCCTTAAAGCTGTGACCTCTTGTCCTGGACTTCCCCAACATCGGGATACAATCTTTGCCCAGCGGATCTAGCCTGTCCAACCCCCACAGTTAAGAATTTTGGATACAGTTTAACGTATAAGATCCCCTGATCAAGATCCGAAATTGCTAGGTAGATAGTATAAACCAAGTCTATCCAGTCCCTGAATCTGTTCTTCATAAGACAGTACTGACATCCCAGGAATCAGTCTGGTGAACCTTCTCTGAACACCGCTATGGCAATAATGTCCTTCCTCAGATTGGGAGACCAAAACTGTACGCAATAATCCAGGTGTGGTCTCACCAAGACCCTGGAAAGCAAGGGTTTCAGTAGAACCTCCCCTTCGCTCCATACTCAAAGTTCCTTTTTTGCAATGAAAGGTAACTTGCCGATACCATTCGCTTTCTTTACTGCCTGGGCTGCACAATTCTGCATGGGGCCTACCTTCAATGAAATGGTGTACCATGGAAACACCCAGGGAAGTCGCTGCATCTCCCCTGCCAATTCAAGCAATCGGCCATCCGTTTAGATAATAATCTGCTTTCCCGTTTTTGTCACCAAAATGGACCACCAATAACGGTCTAAGTTGCTCCCATTTGCCTGTATTTGGCCCATATCCCTCTAAATATTTCCTTTCCATGTACTTGTCCAGGTGAATGTTAAATGTTATTAGTCCCTGCCTCAACTACTCTCTCTGGAAGCTCGCTCCCTACCTACCACCTTCTATGTGGGAAAAAGTTGCCCCTCAGATTCCTATCTTTGTAGAAACAAGGAAGTGCAGATGCTGATTTATAAAGAAGAAAATACACAAAGTGCTGGAGTATCTCTGAAGAACATGGATAGGTGACGTTTTGGGTCGAGTTATCTATCCATGTTCTCTAAGGATGCTGCCTGGCCTGCTGAGTTACTCCAGTAATCTGTGTTTTTCCTATTAAATCTTTCCCCCCTCCAACCTTAAACCTATTCCCTCTTGTTCTTGGTTCCCCTTGCCTGGAGATAAAAGACTGCCTTTGCCCAGCGGAAAGACTATAGATGGTTCCAATCAAACCTTCCACAGTGTACAGATACAGGATACAGGGAATACCGTTTAGTGCAAGGTAAAGTCCGATTGAAGATGGTGCGATCATCTCCAATGAGTTAGATAGTAGCTCAGGACCGCTCTCTAGTTGGTGATAGGATGCTTCAGTTGCCTGTTAACAGCTGGGAAGAAACTGTCCCTGAATCTGGAGGTGTGCATTTGTTTTCACACTTCTGTACCTCTTGCCTGATGGGAGAGGGGAGAAGAGGGAGTGACCGGGGGTGAGATCTGGTCCTTAATTATGCTTAAGAAGGAATGGCAGATGCTGGAAAATCTAAGGTAAACAAAAATGCTGGAGAAACTCAGCGGGTGCAGCAGCATCTATGGAACGCAAGGGTTTCGTGCCGAAACGTTGCCCATTTCCTTCTCTCCATAGATGCTGCCGCACCCGCTGAGTTTCTCCAGCATTTTTGTCTACCTTGATCATGCTGCTGGCTTGCCGAGGCAGCGTGAAGTGTAGATGGGGTCAATGGAAGGGAGGTTGGTTTGTGTGCTGGTCTGGGCTGCCTCTACAATTCTTGGATGGGGCTGTTCCCAAACCATGCTGTGATGCATCTCCCTTTCTTCATTAAATTGTTGAAACCATCTCCACAGGAGAAACTGAAGAAGGAAGTTGAGAACCTGCGTATAATCCAGCAGGATTGCCACTTCAAGCACCAGGACATGGCAATCTCAGAGTCGGACATAAAGGTAGATGGGGGGGTGGGGGGGGTGCCGACTTTGGTCCGGGAAAATTGTGGGAATGGGCGACTGGATGAAACCTGGCAAGCGCTCCTGTGGCCCAGAGCTCCCACTGGAACAAAGATTTGGGATCTGGACACCAGTGCAGGAATACCACGGGATTAGAGTGTCTGGCAGCGTGCTTCAGCAGCTGTATAGATGTGACCAGTCATGGCTGGTGCGACAGAGGAGGGAGCAGAGTTTCCGATTCCAGCTATTCGGGCGTCAGTGTGATGCGGCTGGTAAAGGGTCTGTCCCCCTTTCCAGAAGTTATTCCTGCCTCGCAAGCGCCAAAGACCCAGGTTTGACCCTGCGCTGTCTGTGTGGAGTTTGCACGTTCTCCCTGTGACCGCCTGGGTTTCCTCCGGGTGCTCCGGTTTTCCTCCCACATCCCAAAGACGTGCGGGTTTGTAGGTGAATTGGACTCTGGTGCCCCTAGTGTGTAGGGAGTGGAGTGGGGAAGTGGGGCAACATGGGACTGTGTGAATGGGTGATTGATGGATTGAAGCTTGTTTCCATGCTGCATCTCTCAACTATTTCCTCCTTATAACGTCCTGGGTTGTACCTCAGAACTCCCCTGAGACTTCAGCGCTCTAAACCTTTCCAATCCATGTACCTGCCCAAATGATTAATCCCATTTATCTGCGTTTGGCCCAGATTAATCCCACTCAATCTTACAGACAAAGACCTGTAGATGCTGGTTTACTAAAGAGAGACTGCTGGAGTAACTTGGGCAGCATCTGTGTAGAACATCATGTCACCTCCACTAAATCTTTACTATCCCTGTACCTGTCCAAACACAGTTACAGTCCCTGCCTCAACTGCCTCCTCTGGCAGTTCGTTCCATACACCCACCCACTGTGTGGAAAAAGCTGCCCCTCAGGTTCCTATTAAATCTCTCGTCTCTCACCTTAAACCCATGTCCTCGGGTTCTTGACTACTCTACTCTGGGTAAAATATGTGATACACCTGTATCAGATCACCCTTTAGCCTCTTGCGCTCCAAGGAATCCTAGCCTGACCAGCCTCTCCCTGTAGCTCAGTCCCTCGAGTCCTGGCAACATCTTTGTAAATCTTCTCTGCACCCTTTCCAGCTTTAACAACATCCTTCATACAGCAGGATGACTAAAACTGAACACAATACTCCAACCGTGGCCTCACCAACGTCTTGCATAGAAACATAGACAATAGGCGCAGGAGTAGGCCATTCGGCCCTTCGAGCCTGCACCGCCATTCAATATGACCATGGCTTATCATCCAACTCAGTATCCTGTACCAGCCTTCTCTCCATACCCCCTGATCCCTTTAGCCACAAGGGCCACATCTAACTCCCTCTTAAATACAGCCAATGAACTGGCCTCAACTACCTTCCGAGGCAGAGAATTCCACAATTCACCACACTCTGTGTGAAAAATGGTTTTCTCATCTCGGTCCTAAAAGACTTCCCTCTGATCCTTAAACTGTGACCCCTTGTTCTGGACTTCCCCAACATCGGGAACAATCTTCCTGTATTTAGCCTGTCCAACCCCTTAAGAATTTTGTAAGTTTCTATAAGATCCCCCCTCAATCTTCTAAATTCTGGCGAGTACAAGCCGAGTCTATCCAGTCTTTCTTCATATGAAAGTCCTGCCATCCCAGGAATCAGTCTGGTGAGCCTTCTCTGTACTCCCTCTATGGCAAGAATGTCTTTCCTCAGATTAGGAGACCAAAACTGTACGCAATACTCCAGGTGTGGTCTCACCAAGACCCTGTACAACTGCAGTAGAATCTCTCTGCTCTTATACTCAAATCCTTGTACAAATGTACTAACATCCCTATATCTATGCTCAATAATAGATAGACGCAAAGTGCTGGAGTAACTCAGCGGGTCAGGCAGCATCTCTGGAGAAAAAGGATGGGTGACACTTCTTCAGTCTGAAACGTTACCCCATCCATTTTCTCCAGAGATGCTGCCTGACTTGTTGTCTCTCTTTGGTATAAAAGACCAGCAGTTCTTTGTTTCCACATTCTATGTTCAATACCCGGACTGATGAAGGCCAATGTACCAAAAGCATTCTTCATCACCCTATCTACCTGTGATGCCACTTACAGGTAACTATGTACCTGCACTGCTAGATCCCTCTGCTCTACACCATTCCCCAGGGCCCTACTGTTCACTGTGAAGGTCCCGTCCTGGTCTTTTGAGGATCTGCAATGTTGTCTGTGGGATTCGGAGGGGTTGTACCCTCATGTTGCTGGGCGCGCCGGCCACTGGCGTAATCGTTCCCGGCTTTTGCCGTTCCAGACACAGATCGACCAGCTGAAGAGAAACCTGACGAAGAAGTTCACGGAGTGGAGGAAGTGTCTGGAGGAGGATGAGGAGTGTGCACTGAAGGTGATCGACACTGAGGGGGAGAAAAGTGTGTTAATTGAGGGGGAGAAGGTGTTGGTGCCGAGCAGGAGGAGCGGCGAGGAGGAGTTGATACATAGGATGAACCAGATCAAGCTGATTGATGACGAGACACGAAGCCTGGTGCAGAAAGGCCCTCTGCAGTTTATCCAGGTACAGGTGTGGTTGCGGGTTATCCCGGGTCAAACCTCGCCCGTTACCCCGGGTCAAACCTCGGGTCAAACCTCACCCGTTATCCCGGGTCAAACCTCACCCATTATCCCGGGTCAAACCTCACCCATTATCCCGGGTCAAACCTCACCCGTTATCCCGGGTCAAACCTCACCCATTATCCCGGGTCAAACCACACCCGTTATCCCGGGTCAAACCTCACCCGTTATCCCGGGTCAAACCTCACCCATTATCCCGGGTCAAAAGCTCAGGTTGGGCGATCCGGGTCAAACACCTCACCCGTTATCCGGCGGGTCCAAACCTCACCCGTTATCAGCACTTCAAACCACACCCCAGTCTACCCCGGGTCAAACTCTCCATGCACCGCGAGCAGCACCTGAAATTGGTCAAACACTCATACCCCAGTTATCCTGGGGCATGAACATCGAATTGTCCCAATTTTGTTAGTCATTGCTGTCTCCTCCCCTTCCTCAGTCCCCCTGCTGTCTCCTCCCATCCCCCAGCCTTCGGGCTCCTCTTCCTTTTTCCCCTTCTTGTCCCCCCCCCCCCGATCAGTCTGAAGAAGGGTTTCGGCCCGAAACGTTGCCTATTTCTTTCGCTCCATAGATGCTGCTGCACCCGCTGAGTTTCTCCAGCATTTTTGTGCCCCTCCACACATGCCTCCCTTCCACAGGGTACACAGAATGGGCTACAACACCATGGCCGCACAGTCCTGTCCTCTGGGGCGGGAGCTTCGTTGGGGCCTCCCCGTGACCACAGAAACATGCATCGTGGGGTGACCCTCTGATAATCCACTTGGGTTGGCAGAGCTGGGACTGAGATCAGAGGCCAGACCAGGGCTGGAGCAGGTACAACACCTCCAACACTCCCTCTGATAACGCGCAGGGCTCAGAAACGTGCTCGAACACTTGGCTGGTGTGTTTTCTCTGGGGGGGTGGTTGGAGACTAGTATATTATTATCACATCTCGAGGCACATGCAGCAGTAGAGTTGCTGCCTCACAGCGCCAGAGACCTGCGTTCCATCCTGGCTATGGGTGCTGTCTGTACGGAGTTTGCACGTTCTCCCTTGGGCTTCCTCCAGGCGTTCCATTTCCTCCCACACTCCAAAGACACTCCATGCAGGTTTGTAGGTTAATTGTGTTTGAAAATTGTCCCTAGCGTGTAGGATAGTGTCAGTGTCATAGAGTGATAGTGTGGAAACAGGCCCTGTGGCCCAACTTGCCCACACCAGCCAACATGTCCCACCCACATTCCTTCCACCTGCCTGGGTTTGACCCATATCCCTCCAAACCTGTCCTATCCATGTATCTATTTCTTAAACGTTGGGATAGTCCCACTGTACGGGGGTCACTGGACAAAGGGCCTGTTTCCACGCTGTATGTCTAAAACTAAACTAATGTCTACTGAAGCTGAATATCTTTGCGCACTATCCAGTCAAATCACACTTACTGCACACGAGTACAGTCAGGTCGCGCAACAGCAAAAGGTCTATTGTCACAGCTGCAGAAAAAGTGCAGTGTGAGGTGCTACACCTTGGCAGGACAAATCAAAATAGGACGTACATGGTAAATGGTAGGGAATTGAAGAATACAGTTGAACAGAGGGATCTGGGAATAACCGTGCATAGTTCCTTGAAGGTGGAATCTCACATAGATAGGGTGGTAAAGAAAGCTTTTGCCTTTATAAATCAGAGCATTGAGTATAGAAGCTGGGATGTAATGTTAAAATTGTACAAGGCATTGGTGAGACCAAATCTGGAGTATAGTGTACAATTTTGGTTGCCCAATTATAGGAAGGATGTCAACAAAATAGAGAGAGTACAGAGGAGATTTACTAGAATATTGCCTGGGTTTCAACAACTAAGTTACAGAGATAGGTTGAATAAGTTAGGTCTTTATTCTCTGGAGTGCAGAAGGTTAAGGGGGGACGATAGAGGTCTTTAAAATGATGAGAGGGATAGACAGAGTTGATGTGGACCAGCTTTTCCCTTTGAGAATAGGGAAGATTCAAATAAGAGGACATGACTTCAGAATTAAGGGACAGAAGTTTAGGGGTAACATGAGGGGGAACTTCTTTACTCAGAGAGTGGTAGCGGTGTGGAATGAGCTCCCAGTGGAAGTGGTGGAGGCAGGTTTGTTGGTATCATTTAAAAATAAATTGGATAGGCATATGGATGAGAAGGGAATGGAGGGTTATGGTATGAGTGCCGGCAGGTGGGACTAAGGGAAAAAAAAGTTGTTCGGCACGGACTTGTAGGGCCGAGATGGCCTGTTTCCGTGCTGTAATTGTTATATGGTTTATATGGTTATATGGCAGCAACCAGGTGGATTGGGAGATCAGGAATACATCCATCCGAGAGAAGTCTGTTCAACGTGTAGGAAGGAACAGCAGATGCTGGTTTATACAGACGATAGACACAAAGTACTGGAGTAGCTCAGTGGGTCAGGGACGTTTCAGGTTGGAACTCTTCTTCAGACGAGAGCACAGGAGTGGGAAACTAGAGGTGGGAAAAGGGCAGAACACATCAGGACGAGCAACAGATGACCTCAGGAAAGCTGGAGCCCATAATGGCCCATCGTTGCTCAGGTAGGATAAAATTGAGGAAGAAGCTGTTCCTCAATCTGCAGGTACATGCTTCCAAGCTTCTGCCCGACAGGAGAAGAGTGCTCCTTGGTTTTGCTGGTTACTTTCCCGGGGCAGCGTGGTGTAGATGGAGATTCAGATTCAGATTCAAGATTCAGATTCCACTTTAATTGTCATTGTCAGTGTACAGTACAGAGACAACAAAATGCAGTTAGCATCTCCCTGGAAGAGCGACATAGCATATGGTTTCAATAAATAAATCTTTTTACATGTATACAGACATAGTGTTTTTCCTGTGGGAGGAGTGTCCGGGGGGGGGGGGGGGGGGGGGGGGTGATTGGCAGTCACCGAGGTACGTTGTTGAGTAGAGTGACAGCAGCAGGGAAGAAGCTGTTCCTCGACCTGCTGGTCCGGCAACGGAGAGACCTGTAGCGCCTCCCGGATGGTAGGAGGGTAAACAGTCCATGGTTGGGGTGAGAGCAGTCCTTGGCGATGCTGAGCGCCCTCCGCAGACAACGCTTGCTTTGGACAGACTCAATGGAGGGGGAGTGAGGAACCGGTGATGCGTTGGGCAGTTTTCACCACCCTCTGCAATGCCTTCCGGTCGGAGACAGAACAGTTGCCATACCATACTGTGATACAGTTGGTAAGGATGCTCTCGATGGTGCAGTGATAGAAGTTCACCAGGATCTGAGGAGACAGATGGACCTTCTTCAGTCTCCTCAGGAAGAAGAGACGCTGGTGAGCCTTCTTGACCAGAGTTGAGGTATTGTGGGTCCAAGAGAGGTCATCGGAGATGTTGACTCCCAGGAACCTGAAGCTGGAAACACGTTCCACCTCCGTCCCGTTGATGTGGATGGGGGTGTGCGTGCCGCCTCTGGACTTCCTGAAGTCTACAATGAGCTCCTTGGTCTTCTTGGAGTTAAGGGCCAGGTTGTTGTCAGCGCACGATGCTGCTAGTAGCTGGACCTTCTCCCTATAGGCCAACTCATCGTTGTCGCTGATGAGGCCAATCACCGTTGTATCATCTGCAATACTTGATGATGGTGTTAGTACCATGTACAGGTGTGCAGTCATAGGTGAAGAGGGAGTAGAGGAGGGGGCTCAGCACACAGCCCTGTGGAACGCCGGTGTTCAGGGTGAGGGTTGAAGAGGTGTGCTTGTCTAACCTAACAGACTGGGGTCTGTTGATTAGAAAGTCCAGTATCCAGTTGCAGAGGGAGGGGTCGATGCCCAGGTCACCGAGTTTGGTGATCAGTTTTGATGATATAATGGTGTTGAATGCTGAGCTGTAATCGATGAACAGCATTCTTACGTAAGTGTCTCTGTTGTCGAGGTGGGAGAGGGCAGAGTGAAGTGCCGTTGAGATGGCATCCTCCGTACTCCTGTTCTTGCGGTAGGCAAACTGATAGGGATTCAATGTAGGCAGCCTTTGTGGTGTGCCAGGACCAGCCTCTCGAAGCACTTGGTGATGATGGGGGTAAGTGCAACTGGGCGGAAGTCGTTGAGGGAAGGGAAGTGAAGGTGGATGGTAGTCTGATCTGTGTGGATGGATTGGCCTACATCCGGATGGGGCCAGCATTGACTGCCTTGCCAACAGTATGTCTGTTCCTTCCTTCTTTGTTTTAGTATGTGTTAAATGTATGTTTTATGTGGGCGGGGGGTTGTTGTGGGAAACGATTTTTAATCTCTTGCCTCAACGGAGATGCGATTTATTTTCTATATCGTATCTCCGTCCACACTGCGGCCTAACATTGAGGAGTTGGTGGCCTCTTGCTGGAGATTGACTTTGGGAGCTCCAACTGCAGGAGCCTGCGGACATAACATCGTGGAGCTCACGGTCCCTGGTTAGCATGAGCTTCGATCGCCCTGGCGCGGAGGCTTCGAGCGGGAGCTTCAATCGCCCCGACCGCGGGAGAATAAAGAGGAAGATTAGGCTTTATTGCCTTCCATCACAGTGAGGAACGTGGGGAATCCGCTGTGGTGGATGTTTATGTTAACTTTGGTGTAGTTGTGAGGCTTGTTGCTTTTTTTTTTAGTGTGGCTGTGCGGTAATTCGAGTTTCACTCTACCTTAATTAGTACACGTGACAATAAACAGCCCTTTGCACATCCTCAACTGTCTGCAGTGAGGGGTGACCAGGTAAATGTAGACAAGTTGTGAGAGGCAAGGGCAATGTGGCCATTCAATCTTTCTCCCAGAGTGGAAATTCAAAGACTGGAGGGCAGAACGTTAAGGTGAGATTTAAGAGAGACTAGACCAAGTGCAGACCCGTTGGGTCTGTTCCCCCAACACGTGGTTTGGGGGGGGGGGGGTTACTGCAGTTCACACGCACACTAACCCCCCCCCCACACACACACACACACGGGGGGGGGGGGGGGGGGGAAGAAGGGGGGTGGGGAGAGGAGGGGGGGGAAAGGGGGGGGGGATAGAGGAGGGAGGAGAGGGAGGAGGGGGTAGTGGGGAGGGGAGGAGAGGGAGAGAGAGAGAGAGAGAGGATGGATGGGGGGAGTGGGGAGGGGGAGAGGGAAGGGAGGGGGTGTAGGGGAGGGGAGAGGGGGTTGATGTGTGGGGCAAGTTATTTTCAAACAGAAGGTGGTGGGTGCCTGGAACATGCTGCCAGGGGTGGTGGTGGAGGCAGACATGATCGTGGTTTTTTGAGAGGCTTGTGCATGGGCACATGGATATGCAGGAACCCAAATAGGGGCCTATTTTCTGGTGCTGTGGTGTTTTATGTTCCCTCTTATAGTCTGGCTGTGATTTAATTAACCTCTGCTCTCCTTCCTCCTCCCCCCCCCCCTCACAGGAATCCAGCCAGCTCCTCCAGAAGTAAGTGTCTTTCAGTCACTGCTGCAGGGGTTGGTTCACGGTGTTAGCAGGGTCTCTGCGTTCCCACACCACAGAAAACAAAAGCCGTGCTCACACAGTGGAACAGTCGGCAGCGGGTAGAACTGCTGCACCCAGGTGCCACCCTGACCTCTGGCGCTGGAGTTTGCACATTCTCCCCCTCTCTCTTGTGTAGGCAAGGCAGCTGAGGAGGGAGGCTAAGGGGAGAGGACATTGCACGCTGTTCTAGTCACCCCATTACAGGAAGGATGTGGAGGCTTTGGAGAGGGTGTGGAAGAGATTAGGGGGCATTGGTTATAAAGGCAGATTGGATGGACTTGGGTTGTTTTCTCCGGGAAAAGAGGCTGAAGGGGGAGACATGATTGAAGTTTCCAAAATTATGAGATGCTTAGATAGTGTAGACTGAACCATCTTCCTCCTCAGTGTGGAAATGTCAAAGAGTAGAGGGCATAGCTTTGTGAGAGGGAGCAGGTTTAAAGGACAGGGTGGTGGGTGCCTGGAACATGTTGCCAGCTGTGGTGGATGGGGATCCTATAGTGGCGTTTAAGAGGCGTTTGGACAGGCACTTGTATATATGGGGAATGGAGGGATATGGATCACGTGCAGGACGAGGGGATTAATTTAACTTGGCCTTGTGTTCAGCAAGGACCATTGTGGGCTGAAGGGCCTGTTCAATGACGCCATGCGGAGAGGGCCTCTTTGTGATGCACGGCTCTGGGGAGGGCGGGAGAGGGTGGATTAGTTGCGAAGGGAGCGCAGTGTTGTCTGATGAAGACCTCGCCTTGTTGCAGAGTTGCGGAGGAGGAGAAGGTGCCGACTCCCGAAGTCCCGAAGCTGGTCCTCAACCTGTGCAGTGCCCCGGAGGCCATCAAGAAACGCCTGAGAAGCTCCTTCATGTACCAGTCGGCCATCTTGGGAACCACCAGTAAGTGAGCGGGGAGGCTGGGACTTGTGTACACGGGAGCAAGAGGATGGGCAAAATCATCAGCATGAGCTGGATGGCCAGGCTGGTCCCAGCACTCCAGGGGGAAGTCTGAACTGAGGGTCATCGGTGAGAGGGCTCAATTTTTAGGGGGGAAGTGGAAGGTTAAGTTTGTCACATGGAAGAGGCTGACACAGAGAGCTCTGGAGGTAGGAACATGAACAATGTTTCATTGCACAGGTACAATTGGAAAGGTTTAGCGGGATGTGGGCAAAATGGGACTTGTTGGTCTGCATGGACAACTTGAATTGAACGGCCTGTTTCAGTGTATAGAACCTGGTGTGTAGCTGTTTGGAACTGCACCAAATGCCTTTTAAATGCCCACCTATACCATGTCGACTGGTCCACCCTGATCTACCCTGTGGTTATATCCTCAAAGTAGTTGCAGGTTTAGAGTTGTACAGTACAGAAACAGGTCAAACTTGCCCACTTCCACTAGTCCCACCTTACCTTGTGTGCTCCATATCCCTCTAAACATTTACCTTTTAAATATCGTTATAGTGCCGGCTGCAACTACTTCCTCTGGCAGTTCATTCCATATACGCATCCCGTGTGTGAAAAAGTTGCCCCTCGGGTCCCTATTCAATCTTTCACCTCACCTTAACCCTAAGCCCTCTGGTTCTCCATTCCCTTACACAAGAATAAAATACTCTGCTTCATCCTCTCTTCCAAGTTGGGGAGTGGAGAATCCTCCCAAGATTGTTATCCAATGCCCAATATTTCTCCAGGGCTCAGCTTCCACTGCGAGCATTGGCCTTCATCAGTCAGTATATTGAATAAAGAAGTTGGGACATTAAGTTACAATAGATAATAGACAGTAGGTGCAGGAGGAGGCCATTTGGCCCTTCGAGCCAGCACCGCCATTCAATGTGATCATGGCTGATCATCCACAATCAGTACCACGTTCCTGCCTTCTCTCCATATCCCGACTCCGCTATTTTTAAGAGCCCTATCGAGCTCTCTCTTGAAAGCATCCAGAGAACCGTCCTCCACCGCCCTCTGAGGCAGAGAATTCCACAGTTGAACAAGGTGTTGACAAGGATACATTTGGAGTATTGTGTTCAGTTTTGGTCTCCCTGATATAGGAAAGATGTCATTAAACTGGATAGAGTGCAGGACTTGAGGGCCTAAGCTATAGGGAGAGGCCGGCTGAGACTTTATTCCTTAGAACACAGGAGGCGTGATCTTATAGAGGTGTACAAAATCATGAGCAAAATAGATAGGGCGGATGGACATTATTTTACCAAGAGTATGGGGAATTAAGAACCAAAGGAGAAAGGTTTATTGTGAGGGGTAAGATTTAATATGAATCTAAGGAGCAATAGGAGGGTGGTGGGTATATGGAATGAGCTGCCAGAGGAGGTAGGTACTCTGACAACGTTTAAAAGACATTTGCATAGGTACATGGATAGGAAAGGTTTGGAGAATGTGGAGGTGTTGGTTTATAGTCCAAGGAGGGGCTCCGACCTGAAATGTCACCTATTCCTTTTCTCCAGACATGTTGCCTGACCCGCTGGGTTACTGCAGTTTTTTGTATCCATCAAGGTTTAGAGGGATCTGGGCCAAATGCAGGCAGGTAGGACTAGCTTGATGGGGCAAGTTGGCCGCCATGGGCAAGTTGGGCTGAAGGGCCTGTTTCCGTGCTGCATGGACATTGGGCTGAAGGGTCTGTTTCTGTGCTGTACCACCATAACTCTTTGGGGCTTGTTGGTTGGCGTGGGCAAGTTGGACTGAAGGGCCTGTTTCCGTGCTGTACCACCATAACTCTATGGGGCTTGGTGGTTGGCGTGGGCAAGTTGGGCTGAAGGGCCTGTTTCCGTGCTGTACCACCATAACTCTATGGGGCTTGGTGGTTGGCGTGGGCAAGTTGGGCTGAAGGGCCTGTTTCCGTGCTGTACCACCATAACTCTATGGGGCAAGTTGGGCTGAAGGGCCTGTTTCCGTGCTGTACAACTATAACTATGGGGCTTGTTGGTTAGCGTGGGCAAGTTGCGCTGAAGGGCCTGTTTCCGTGCTGTTCCTGAGCTAGTGAGGGTAACGCTGGTGTCCTCCTCCCCCAGCCCAGTGGTCTTCGCTGACGTTGGACCCCGACTCTGCGTACTGGCTGCTGAACGTGTCGGAGGATGAGAAGACTGTGATGTTTGGCTACATGGGGGAGAACTCGTGGCACAACTCCAAGATGTTTGAGAACATGCACCAGGTGCTGTGTGCGCAGAGCTTCACGGCGGGCTGCCACTCGTGGGACGTGCGGACGGGAGGCGTGGCGTGGGGGGCCGGCGTGGCTTATGGCAGCATTGAGCGCGGCGGCCTGGGCTCCTACTTCACCAGCAGCCCCAAGTCGTGGTGCCTGTATTTCTACCGCGGGACGCTGACCGCCTGCCACTGCGACCAGCACGCCTACCTGCTGGACTTCCCCGCCACCAGCAGGGTGCGCCTGCAGCTCGACTACGAGGGCGGCACTCTGGCCTTCTACCAGGTTGGAGAACAACACCGCCACCTCCACACCTTCCACACCGCATTCACCGAGCCCGTCTACCCCGCCTTCTCCTGCTCTGGAAACTCCTCCCTCAAACTCTGCTGAAACAACCCGCCCCACAAGGGTCAGCTCTCTGTCCCGCAATGCCCGGGGAGGGGAGGGTGTGTCTGTCACCAGGTCCCTCACCGCTCAGTAAGTGAATTAACCCAGCCCACTCTCCACGGCCTTTAGTTCAGTTTATCTCGCTTCATTTATAGCTCACACCTTAAACAGATTAAACTAACCCACTAAAGATTACTGACCCAAAACGCCACCAAAGCGCCAGCTATTACACATGTTACACAAATCTCCACAGATGTTGTCCTACACGCTGTTACTCCAGTACGCTGCATCATTTTCTATAAAAGTAAACCACTTCCAGTTTCTATACAAAACACCCATCACATGCCTCTCTAGTGGCCCATTCATCACCACAAATCTTTCTCAGCACTGAAAACCACCCAGCCAAATTCCACATTCCACCTCCACACAATTAGTGCTCAGTCATAAAGCTGTGCAGATGGGAAACAGGCCCTTCGGCCCACTGTGTCCATGCTGACCCATTCCAACTCATCCTCGAGGGAGCTGTAGGCTTTGAGCATCTGACTTGTTCTTTCTAAAAATTATGCTTCAATCTTTAACCAATCTATTGGAGAAATCTATAACACCTGCAACAGGACGAGAGATTGATTAGAGACATGGCTAAAGATTTATGTTAAACTAACCCCAGCATCTTGCTTCACTGCTTGCACTAGCACCTGAGCCCAGAACATGACACCCACGCCAGGCCACGCTCTACGTGCTGGTCCCAGAAGCGGATTTGCAATCACTCATTACAATCGCTGCAGTCTTAAACCTCTCCTCCAACAGCTGACTCTCTCTTGCACAAAACATCATCCTCTTTACGCTGCATCTGTACACTGCGGATAGCTTGATTGTAATCATGTATTGTCTTTCCACTGACTGGTTAGCATGCAACAAAAAGCTTTTCATTGTACCTCGGCACACGTGACAATAAACTAAACTAAGCATCCTCCATGTTTTGTACTGGCCGCCTGTTTTGTGATGTCAAGAATTTCTGCACTAAATAAACTTGAGCAATTAAACATGTTTGGATTCTTTGAGCGCAAGCCAAGGCCAAGCCTCTCCAGAGAGCTCTGTGTCCTGTTTAGCTTGGTAGGAACAGCACAAGTCCCCATCAGTACAGGAGCACCGATTAGCCATGCTCTCGCCAAACGGTCCATGACCTCGTTTCAATAGGGACATGTAGCAGCAGGCCATTTGGCCCATCATTGATCCACATTCCAGCTTTCCCCTCCTTGTTCCTTATTCCCACTCACCCCAACAATATATCCCTCTGTTTGGAACAGATTTAATGGCCTTCTCTGGTACTGAAATGCCAGATTTGTCAAAGTCTTTCCTCATCATAGTGTCACACAGCCCACCCTGTGTTCCTGGGCTATCCCACCACCAGGAACAACCTTCCTGCATCTATTCTGTCCAGTTGTATCAGGATTGAACAAGTTCCAACCCTATCTATCTCTCTCTCTCTCTGCACCAGTTCAGCTGTCCTAGGGTTCAGTAAGGTGAGCATGCAACAAAAGAAACAACACCCTTCTGCAGATGAAGAGTTATAGAGCAACACAACATGGAAACAGGACAAGGTATTTCCACAAAGTTGGCACGTAGGGCAAATCCCCTTTGTGTCCATTTAGTTCATATCCTTCTGAACCCAGCGTTAGACCGCATTGGCCGAGACCAGCTCTCGCCCATCATTAGGTGAGGAGTGATACCCCGGTGCCCCATTGGCATAGACCAGTGCCCCATTGGCATAGACCAGTGCCCCATTGGCATAGACCGGTGCCCCATTGGCATAGACCGGTGCCCCATTGGCATAGACCGGTGCCCCATTGGCATTGACCAGTGCCCCATTGCCCCATTGGCATAGACCAGTGCCCCATTGACATAGACCAGTGCCCCATTGGCATAGACCAGTGCCCCATTGGCATAGACCGGTGCCCCATTGGCATAGGCCAGTGCCCCATTGACATTGACCAGAGCCCCATTGGCATAGACCAGTGCCCCATTGGCATAGACCGGTGCCCCATTGGCATAGACCGGTGCCCCATTGACATAGACCGGTGCCCCATTGACATAGACCGGTGCCCCATTGACATAGACCGGTGCCCCATTGGCATGGAACAGCTCTTGCCCATCATTGGGTGAGGAGTGGTGCCCGGTCAAGAGCATGGTTTAAGACAGACAAGCCACCCTGTGTTTGTAGCGCAGCAACACAATACCTCACCCATTGGTTCTTTGATGAAAGCCCCGGGCTGGAGATCAGAAAGCACAAGAGGTGGTTTCCCACTCAGACTTTATTGCTGGGAACACCACTGACAGGTGGGGGGGTGGGCTGACATTCACTGGGTGGAGTGGTCATCGTCTCGGTACCACTCTGCGGCCACTCCTTACCGAACGACGCTGCCCCACGCAACCGACATGGCTCCGGGACGGGACGGGAGGGGTGCGGGCGGGGGGTACCGGCTGTTTAATTCTCCTTCTTGCTGGTCTCCTGCCCTTCGAACAATGGGTAGCTGGCCTCAATGCCAGCCCAGGTCACGGAACCGTTGGACAAATCCCGGACAACTTGCGGCAGCTGTGAAATCTGTGGACAACAATAAAGGGTTTGTTCTGAGCACGGACAATGGATGGCCCGCAGCCAAATGACCGGTCTGTGTGACAGGCTACAGACATGGAGTGTGAGGTGTTGAGCAACACCCTTCTGCAGATAGAGTGACAGAGCTGGACAACATGGAAACGCGACAGGTTGGCGTGGACAGGGTAGCACTGAATCAACACAGGCCCTTCGGCCCAACTTGTCCATGCCGACCAACATGCCCTGTTGCAACTGCTCGCAACTGCCAGAGTTAAGTCCATATTACTCTAAACCTGTACTATCTATGTACCAATCCAAGTGTCTTTTGAATTGTGTCTTTAGTACCTGCCTCAACTACCTCTTCAGGCAGCTCATTCCAAATACCCACCACCCTCTGTATGAAAATGTTGCCCCCTCAGGTCACTATGAAATCTTTCCCCTCTCACCTTAATGCTATGTCCTCTGGCTTTTGATTCCCCTTACTCTGGGGAAAGGACTCTGTGCATTCACCCGATCTATTCCCCTCATGATTTTATACACCGCTATAAAATTCCCCCTCATCCTCCTGCACTCCATGGAGTAAAGTCTAAGCCTGCCCACCCTCTCCCTGTAGCTCAGGCCCTCGTGTCCTGGCAACATCCTCAAGAAGCTTCACTGCACTCTTTCCAACTTTAACAACATCCTTCCGGTACCAGGGTAGCCAAAACTGAACACAACACCCCTAGTGCGGCCTCACCAATGTAAAACAGTTAAGCGACTGTAACATAACATCCCAACTTCGGTACTCATTATCCTGACTGATGATAAGCCAATATGCCAAAAGTGTTTTTAACCACCCTATCTACTCTGCTGAGTTACTCCAGCACTTTGTGTTTTTGCCCTAAGCCAGCATTAGCAGTTCCTTGTGTCAACACTTTGTGCTCCTTGGCTGGTGTAATGTGTTGCTCGTGTTGTTGTGGCGTCAGGCACCAGGTGGTGTACAGGCACTACAGCCGTACCCGGCCTGTGATGGGTACACACCAGCTCCTGTCACAGTGTCGTCCTGGACAAAAGGAATAGGTGATGATTCAGGTCATGACCCTTCTTGAGAACAAGGGTCTGAAGGAGGGCCTTGACCCGAAACGTCCCCTATTCCTTGTCTCCAGAGATGCTGCCTGCCCTGCTGAGTTGCTGCATGTTTGTATGTCTGTCTGTCTGTCTGTGGTGTAAACCAGCATCTCCACAGTGTAGCCCTTGCTGCCACACTGATGTTGGGGCCACACATAGAAACATAGAAATTAGGTGCAGGAGTAGGCCATTCGGCCCTTCGAGCCTGCACCGCCATTCAATATGATCATGGCTGATCATCCAACTCAGTATCCCGTACCTGCCTTCTCTCCATACCCACTGATCCCTTTAGCCACAAGGGCCACATCTAACTCCCTCTTAAATATAGCCAATGAACTGGCCTCAACTACCCTCTGTGGCAGAGAATTCCACAGATTCACCACTCCCTGTGTGAAAAATGTTTTTCTCATCTCGGTCCTAAATGATTTCCCCCTTTATCCTTAAACTGTGACCCCTTGTTCTGGACTTCCCCAACATGGGGAACAATCTTCCTGCATCTAGCCTGTCCAAACCCTTAAGAATGTTGTAAGTTTCTATAAGATCTTACAAAATTCTAAAAAATGTCCACACACAGCGACAGGTGAGACCCCCCCCCTGCCTACCTCGGCCCGGCCCGGATCTGCCGCATGGAATCCCTGTCCCTCAGCGTGGCCGTGTGCGGCACCTTGTTGACCGTGTCAAAGTCGATGGTTATGCCGAACGCCACGCCGATCTCGTCCGTCCGGGCATAGCGTCTGCCAATGGAGCCCGACGAGTCGTCCACCTTGTGGGACACCCCGTGTCTGTTCAGTGCTTCGGCTGGGAGAGGGGCAGAGGGAGCACCGTTAGCACAGGTTTATCATTGACACGTCATACAGCATAGAAACAGTCCTATCAGCTCAACTTGCCCACACCAACCAACATGCCCCATCTAAACTAGTCCCACCTTCCTGCGTTTGGCCCATCTATCTATACACGACTAAAACTCTGCTCTTGTTATCTTCCGGTTTGCGTGATCTTTCTATTTGTGCAAAAATGATACGATTTTTCGCGAGTTCAATCACCGTTCTCCTATGTTGCGAGTGCAACAAGTTTCGTTCCGATCGGTTGAATGTTGTAAAAGTCAGCGAGGTTTAAAAATCTTTAAAAACGCGCGTGCACAGATCGATCGATCTCCTCTCCTGCCAGTCAGCGCCGCACGGATTAGTCTCTTCTCCTGTCACTCCCCGGGTCCGCCCCTCCCTCCACCATCGTGTCTTTACTGGAGCGGAGGATGGCCAGCCGGACCCGAACCAGCCCCACGTCGGAGACCTGACCCAGCCCAGGCCGGAGTCAGAGATGTCGCCAAACGGAAAGTGGAGATTCTGATCCCGGCAGAGGAGAACGACCAGCGCCCGCTGTGAGTCCACATCGTATTGTCAGCTCCAGCCCCTACCCCTCTGGTCCCCCTCGCTGGCTCCTGCACCCCCCCCCCCCCCCCCCCACCCCTCCCGTGATACCACCCTCTCCCCCATGGCTCTTCCCCCGTCATTTCTCCGAGCTCATTTCCCCCCCTCCCCCCCGCCCACACACCCCTCTTCCCCCACAACTCCCCACCTGCCCACAGACCTTCCTGCCCCCACAACCCCCCTGCCCACACCCATCCCCCCCCCAAACAATCCCCAACACACACCCTCCTCCCCCCCCCCCACAACCCCCCCCCCCACCCCCCGCACCACCCCACTTCCCTCCCCCCTCCCCTCCCACAAGGGTGCTCGGGGATGAGGGGAAATGAGCCGCGCCTGCGCAGTTAGGAGCTATGGGTGAGCAGTGGAATATTGCGTTGGAGGAACGGGTGAGTGGGGAATGGGTTGCATTGGGGGACCAGGCCTCCCGTGTGACTAGGACCCAACGGGCCCCACTTAGTCTAGTATCCCACTAAACCTATCCTATCCATGTACCTATCCAAATGCCTCTTAAACGTTGTGATACCACCGACCTCAACTACCACCTCTGGCAGCTCGTTCCTTACACCACCCCACCCTTTGCGTGCAAAAGTTAAACCCTCGGATTCCTATTATTCCTATTAAGGTACAGTTAGACAAGTAGATGGATAGGACAGGTTTGGTGACTAAAGTGGACTAAACGCAGGCAGGTGGGGCCAGTGTAGCTGGGGCACGTTGGGCTGAAGGGCCCGTCTCCACACCTGTATGACTTTGTATCCATTAAAACCATAACATAGATGAATACAATCAAGTCACACACAAGTCACACCACAACGCGGTAGGCCAAGGCAGCAACGCGGTAGGTTGGAAGATGAGAATTACACCCTATGTTGCGTATCAGTGGTTGGCTACTCACCCAGCTCCTTGACGAAGGGAGCAAATTCCTGGTTCTGGCTGAGCGGCAGAACGGAGCACTTGTAGGGGGCCACAGGCGCTGGGAAGCTGAAGTACTGTGGAGGGAAACGGAGGCTGTTACAGTGAGAGGCTCAGCACCGTGCAGACAGGAACAATAACAGCAGGTCAACATATTCACAGCCCCCTCCCGCACAACCCCGTATATTCTCAATCTGGCAGCCTGCTTCAGTTCCTGGGCATTAAGGGGCTGCCCTACTTGGGCGACCTAATTGGCGAGTTTAGGAGAGTTTGAAAAAAATGACACGTTGAAGACCTCCTTCGGCTATGTTGAAGACCAGCTTTGGGAAAATTGGACACCGAATAGTGGAGAGTGAAGACGGCCTCCTTCGATCTCCCTTCGACTATGTTGAAGACTATCTACAACTACCTTTGACTACCCTCGATTACCTACAACTAACATGCCAACCTACTACGACTAAACCTACAAGTAAAAAAAGTATTGATTTTTTCCCATGGCGACCTTATTTTACTTGCGGCCTTTTTTTTAACATGTTGAAAAAAACGCGGCGACCTAGTTGAGGCCTCAAGTGCACGGAGACCACTCTCTCGAAGGAGAGTCATGAAGACCTCCTAGGACCTCGTGTCGACCATGCTGTGAGTATCAGTCGAGGGCAAACTCGCCAGAACTCGCAGATTAGGTCACCCAAGTGGGACAGGCCCTTTAGCACTACCAGCAATCTGCCGTGGACCAACGCTACTACAGCTGCGGAGACTGAGGAAATTGCCTCGTAAGGAAGTAGAGACGTCAGCGTTCTTTCTCAGCCGTAGCATCAACGTGGCTGCTTCAGGACAAATGGGTGCCATTTATGTTATGTTGTGTCGTGGACTTTTGTATTTGTGCTTTTTTTAAAATTTTAATTCAATTTCAATTTTATTTTTAATATGTTTTATTATTTATTTATTATTTATTTTTATAATTTCTTTGTGATTTTTTTAATGATACTGCCTGTAAGGAAAATTCATTTCGTTGTCTCAAATTGAGACAATGACAATAAATTTGAATACAATACAATACAAAATTATTGGTGACTGTTTTATACCAGAAACTCCCATCATTATTCCCATGGGACTTCCAGCACAGGTTCCCTTCATCCCTCATTCATCGCTGAAGCAATACCAGGAGTGGTCAGTGCCCACCGAACCGTCGGCTCTGATCCCACAACAGATCACTCCTTGACCCACATAGTCAACGATTGCTTTCCTGCAATGCACTGGACTGCCCCGTCACTGCCCCCCCCCCCACCCACCCCTCTTCCCTGAGCAACACCTCCCCACCCACAGTGTCTGTCCCACCAACCCCCACCTCTCCCTGACCACCCACCTCCCCCACCTAATGCATACCACCCCCACCCTCGAGTGTCTGTCCCTCTCACCGTTCTCTGCTCGTCGCCAGCCCGCACGTTGAACGTGTGCTCGAACACGGTGTACATGATCCTCCCGATGCCGAAGGACGGCTCGATCACACTGGGGGTGATCTCCTCAACTGGAGTGGCACCAAGAGAAGGCAGCATTAGTGAGGGGAGGGGAGTGAAGCACTGGGCTACAGGGGGCAAGCTAGACCTGCCCTGCCCACCAACAGTAGCCAGAGACCCACACCACCCTGGACACACTCTCAGCTCCTTCCTACTGTCAGCATGATGCACTCTACACTCAATAGACAATAGACAATCGGCCCTTCAAGCCAGCACCGCCATTCACTGTGATCATCCCCATTCAGTATCCTGTTCATGCCTTCTCACCGAATCCCTTCCACACCTGCTCTTTTTTTATTTATTGAACTTTCATTTGTTAATTAGCTATTGAGCGCCATGTTTAGAGGTCTGTGCTGCAGCAATTAAGAATTTAAATGAAAAGCACAGAGCTGGAGTAACTCAGCGAGTCAGGCAGCACCTCTGGGGGACATGGATAGGTGATGTTTCAGATTCAGACTCTGAATTCTGAAGAAGGGTCTTGACCCAAAATGCCACTGATGCATGTTCTCCAGCAATGTTGCCTGACCTGCTGCGATACTGCAGCACTGCGTGTCCTTTTGTGCATTAACCAGGACATGCAGCTCCTTGTTTCTATACTCAGAGCACCGTTAACTTAGTGAGTGTGAGGACCGCATTGTGCCTGTGACACACTCGGAGGATCGACCAGCGATCCCTGCACACTAACACTATCCTACACACACTTGGGACAATGGACATTTATACTAAGCCAATTAACCTACAAACCTGTACACCTTTGGAGAATGGGAGGAAAACAAAGATCTCGGAGAAAACCCACACAGTCACAGGGAGAAAATACAAACTCCGTACAGACAGCACTTATAGTCGGGATGGAACCCGGGTCTCTGGCGCTGCAAGTGCTGTAAGGCGCAACTCTACCGCTGCGCCACTGTGCCGCCCGGAGCTTTGCCCAGTGTCTGAACCACCCGCATGCTGTGTTTACCCAGGCACGAAAGGCAAGGCTGTGACCAGCATCATGTCCTATAGCAGGGGCCTCCAAACTTTTCAGCATGAGGACCACATTATATATTTGGCACATTTTTGCGGGCAGTCGGAAAAAATAAAGAAATGTGAGTTTTGCTGTAAGGACTCGACCTTGGAGAGGATATTTCAGTTCCGATGCACAAACGGGTAGTTGATAGATAAGGTAGCCGATGGCGTCCGCAGGCTTGGAATAGACTTTTGGTCACTCTCGTTTTCTCTGAATCGGAGATAGAGACGGCGAGAAAGCAAAGGGAAGAGTCGGGGCTCGAGCAGAGGAAAGTGGGAGCTGGCAGTGAGGGAGATGAAACGTTAAAGCAATGAACGAGAGCAGGAAGCAGCACCGATACAGACATGATGTACTTGAGAGAGAGGTGAAGGAAGGGTCTGGCGGTGACTAAAACAAGGAACGATCTAGGTATTCTGCAGGGAGAGAGACAGAGCCTGAGCACAACGGGCTCCCACCTGGAACCGGGAATTCGGTTTGAACCCATTCTTACAAAGATCCGTTCCAAAGGAAATAAATCTGTTGTGTGGAGAACAAATGCTGTAAACACGATACAAATTCTCTGAGTTGCCAGACCTTAAGACCCGGAGCTCAGAGCTTGCTGTGGGCCGGATAAAATCTCGTGGCGGGCTACATGTGACCCACGGGCCATAGTTGGGAGACCCCGGTCCTATAGCAAAGGAAAGGTCATTGGAGCTGAACCATGCAGTAGCACTGTGTGGCAGTGGGTGTACAGCACACACTTGTCATTCAATGCCCACACAAGTTGGTCACCAGCTTCTGGAGGTGGGAACAAAGGTTCAGCTCATGGGGAATCATTTGTAAATAAACACACTGCAGGCTCAGAGGATCCACTCACCATGCAGGGTCTTCTGAAACCTTTTCACTCCAACCATGTTCTTGGTCAGGGTGAACTTCTTTCCGTCGGATTCAAAAGTGAACTCCCTGGATGGGGGAGGGAAGCGGTATAAAACAAGATCAGTCTCGGAAGGTGGCAAGAAATTTGAAACAACCAACTGGTGGTGAAATCTCCCTGGCCTGTCCAGTGACCTTGAACCTGGAGGGAGGGAGAACCCAGTGCACACCTTACCTGTTTCCAGAGAACTCAGAACGGTACGGCACAGGAACAGGCCCTTCAGCCCACAATGTCTGTGCTGAACATAATGCCAAAACCAACTCTTATCTGCTGGCATGTGATCCACATCCCTGCATTCCATGCACCTCACGTCGCAGCAGCCTCTGCAGTCCGTCTGTCTTTTTATTATTTTCTGTCTCGTTTCAATGTAGTTTATTTTATTTGTTTTGATGGGGTATGTGTGTGGGGGGGCGGGGCGAAGACTTTAAAATCTTTCTCCTGCACGGGAGACCCAACCTTTTCTTTGTCGGGTCTCCGTTGTCGTTGGGGCCGCAACATGGAGCGGCCTCCAGCAGGAGCGACCTGGGGCTCCAGTCACGGAGCTGCAGACGTACGTACCATCACGAAGCTGGCCGAGTCCGGAGCGGGTGGAGCGGTGGTGGCGCGCTGCTGTGACCTGCCCCCCCCCCCCGGAGATTCGGAGGCTCCAACCACAGGTCTGGTAGACAGTAACGCCGGGAGCCCGCGGGTCCCTGCTGGGAGACCGCTTATACGGGGCTTCCGCAACGGCGACTTCTCCCGCCCGAGTTGCGGGGCTGAAGATTACCTGGAGCGGGGCCTTACATCACCGCCCCGCGCGGCTTGGAATGGCTGCGGGACTTTGCTAGCGTCCGCCGGGGGCTCCAACAACAAGAACTGGAGCGCGGCCTTGCATCACCCGGCGCGGCGTTAATGGCCGCGGGACAATTACCATCGCCCGCCGGGGGCTTTGACTGACATCGGGAGGGGAATGGGGAGTGCAGGGGAGGGATAATTTTTTGTCTTCCATCACAGCGAGGAGGAGATGCGCTGTGATGGATGTCTGTGTAAATTGTGTTGTGTCTTGGGTCTTTTTCTTGTGTGTATGACTGCAGAAACAAAATTTCATTTGAACCACAACCAGTGTGAGCAGTGAGCGAGGACATCCAAATGAGTTGATTAGCAAATGAAAGCAAGGCTAGGTGTTGCGGCGCCTCCCACTGGGCGAGAGGCTGAGTTGAGGTGAAGATTTTGGGACATCTGACAATGAAACTCTTGTGTGGTTCTGAGTTGTGGTGGAGCTGGGAGATTACAGATACCCACCCCTTCTCATTCAGCTCCGTCTCCATTTCTGTGATGTAGCACGCGTCACATACACTCAGGTACTCCATCACTATCTTGGCCTCCTTCTTGAACACCTTGCCAATGGCGCTCTTGTTGGGCTCAAACTGCACAACGCTGACAGTTTTGTGTACTAACGTTAAGGGAAATCGCAACAATATATCCAAAAGTACTCTGCTCCCGCAGCCTGCGAGGCACCTCGCCCTCGTACAAACACACGACATCCTAAAGGGAGCTTGACGCAGTCATTCAATAATCCCGTTACTGGTATTACCGTCGTACCTTTCTATACATTATTCCAGATTGTACCATTCTGCTGTTGCACTGATTTACCCCTCCATTCACCATATCCATATTCAAAAACATCTTCAACACTGCTATGTGTTTAAGAAGGAACTGCAGATGCTGGAGAATCGAAGGTTACACAAAAAAGCTGGAGAAACTCAGCGGGTGCAGCAGCATCTATGGAGCGAAGGAAATCCTTCGCTCCATAGATGCTGCTGCACCCGCTGAGTTTCTCCAGCTTTTTTGTGTAACCTTCAACACTACTATGTTGAAAGTACAGTGCAGGACAGTCACTCAGTATCTAATCCCCTCAACACTGAATGCCTCAAGGACACCACCTCGTTCTTTTAAACCCCAAAACTACAGGCGATTCTCTGCTCCCCAACATGTTTGGCTGACACCCCAAGGGATTTGAGAGGTGGGGGGGTGGAGGCTGGAGAAGAAGAGGTGGGAATACAGGTGCTCTGTCTAAGATTATATTTTAAAGTCAGACCCCTTTTGTCTCTCAGGGGTAAAAAAAAAAAAGACACAAAGTGCTGGAGTAACTCGGCAGGTTAGGCAGCATCTCTGGTGAACATGGACAGGTGACAGAACTACAGAGCACAGACGCAGGCCACTTGTCCAAGCTGACAAAGATGCCCCATCTACACTAGTTTAGTTTAGTTTAGTTTATTATCATGTGTGACAACAGTGAAAAGCTTTATGTTGCGTGCTAACCAGTCAGTGGAAAGACTATACATGATTACAATCGAGCCATCCACAGGGTAGATACAGGATGAAGAGAATAACATTTAGTACAGTCTAGTCACGCTGACAGAGATGCCTCATCTATGCTAATCCCACCTGCCCATGTTTGGCCCATATCCCTAAACCTTTCCTATCCATGTACCTGCCCAAATGGCGTTTAAATGCTGTCATAGTCCCTGCCTCAACTACCTCCTCTGGCAGTTCGTTCCATATTGCCACCTCTCGGCTCGATGGGTCGAATGGCCTACTCCTGCTCCCAATCTGTGGGTATTGATCAAGAAGGGGGTGCCTGTATTCAGTGATTACTCCCAGCTCAGGCTCCACACTGATAAGGATATGGGTTCCTTCAGAAGCTTCTCTGCCACCAGAGGCACCTTGGTCGCCCGGGAATGACAGGCCAAGTCGTAGCACGATCGGTCAGCACAGCCAACTATCTCGATCCAGCCCTGCGGGGAGAGAAGACAGAGTGAGACGGCAGGAGAGGAGAGTTATTCACCCAGGCAAATAGCCACACACTATCCTCTGCAGGGCAGCAATGCCCACGGATTATAGCCGTCGCACAACTCGACCATGCCCACCAAGATGCCTCATTTGCCCGCTTTTGGCCCGTATCCATCCAACTTTCATTTCCTATCTATGTAGCCATCCAAATATGTTTTAAATGCTTTTCTAGTAGCAGCCTCAGCTACCTCCTCTGGCAGCTCGTTCCCTATACCCACCATCCTCTGCGTGAAAAAGTTACCCCTCGGCTTCCTATTAAATCTTTCTCAAACTAACGTCCTTAAACCTTAAACCTACGTCCTCTGGTTCGTTATTACCTTTCTCTGGGTAAAAGACTCTGTACATTTACCCCGTCTATTCCTTGCATGAATTTGTACACCATAAAAGCAACAGAACGTAAAAACAACTGAAAGTGGACCATCATCCTCGACCTCGAGGGATAGCCACAACGACCACGCCTCTATAAGATCACCCCTCATTCTCCTGCGCTCTAAAGAATAAAGTCCTAACCTGCCTAACCTCTCCCCATAGCTCATGCCCTCAGGCTCCTGTTAAATCATTCTCCCCCACTTAAACCTATGCCCGCTAGTTTTATACAGCCCTTTCCTGAGGAAAAAATAACCCTTGTTTATGACCCTCCGGATTTTATAAACCTCAATAAGGTTCCCCTCAATCTCCTGCACTATCGAGAAAAAAAAAAAAACACAACCTGGTAACTCAAACCCTCTATTTTCATTTTCGAGTGATACCTCTATTAGATCACCCCACATCCTCCTGCGCTGCAAGGAATAGACTCCCAGCCTACTCAACCGCTCCCTATAGCTCAGATCCTCTAGTCCTGGCAACATCCTTGTAAATCTTCCCAGTACCCTTTCCAGCTTGACATCTCTCCTATATCATAGTCTTCAGAACTGAACACAATACTCTAAATGCGTCTTCACCAACGTCTTATACAACAGCAACATGACCACACAACGTGTATACTCAATACTCTGACTGATGAAGCTGTTTTGATCACCTTATCTACCTGCTACTCCACCTTCCAGGAACCATGCACCTGCACTCCTAGATCCCTCTGCTCTATAACACTCACCAAAGCCCTACCACTCACTGTGTAGGTCCTCTAGACCCTGCAACATCCTCCAGGTGGATATGTGGTAAGTTACCAGGCATCCAGAGCTGGAATCAATAGCTACTGCAGACATGCCCCTGGGTGGGAAGGGAGACCACAGGGTAAAGGAGGTGGAAAGAGGCGGTGGTGCAGCGGTAGAGTTGCTGCCTTACAGCGAATGCAACGCCAGAGACGCGGGTTCCATCCTGACTAAGGGTGCTGTCTGTACGGAGTTTGTACGTTCTCCCCCATGAAACTGCGTGGGTTTTCTCTGAGATCTTTGGTTTCCTCCCACACTCCAAAGACGTACAGGTTTGTAGGTTAATTGGCTTGGTAAATGTAAAAATTGTCCTTAGTGTGTGTAGGATAGTGTTTGTGCGTGGGGATCGCTGGTCGGCGCGGACCCGTTGGGGCTATATCTCTAAACTACACTAAGGAAGCAATGCTTTCACCCGATGCCACCCTACTTAAGAAGCTGATTCGCAATCAGAGGAGAGGGTAAAGGGCTGTTCGACTGACTACACACTTCGGGGGCAGAAGATTGCAGTGATGAAACAAACCAATTACCACAAACACAGAGATGTGCACGGAACGGTGCAGCGGTAGAGTTGCTGCCTCACAGCGCCAGAGACACGGGTTCAATCCTGACTACGGGTGCTGTCTGTACGGAGTTTGCACGTTCTCCCCGTGACCTGTATGGGTCTCCTCCAGGTGCTCTGGTTTTCTCCCACACTCCAAAGATGTGGGGGTTTGTAGGTTAATTGGCTTCTGCAAATTGTCCCTAGTGTGTAGGGAGTGGATGCAAGACTGGGAAAATATAGCACTAGTGTGAACGGGGTGATTGGTGGACTGGGTGGGCTAAAGGGCCGGTGTCTACGCTGTATCTCCACACTAAGTTTGTGGCGAAGGGTTTGTGGAGGCAGGAGCTGCCTGCGCTCTGGTCCAGCGGGAGCACACTTACATAGGAGGTCTTGGCCTCGGCATCCCAGCAGTCGCAGGCGTAGTGGGCCATCTCGTTCTCCATGTGCTGCCGGAAGCGCAGCTTGCTGGGCGACACGCCCACCTTGACCAGGAACAGGTAGATCCTTCCGATGAAGTAGCCCAGCACAGAGTTATCGATGATCCCCTGCAATGGAAGATGGGGCTGTAAATCAGGCAGCTGAGCTGTCCCCTCACCAGCTGGAGCGCAGTCCTAACCTTCCCCACTTGTCACCGCCTTTAACCGGAATCCCGCCAGCGTGCCGGCCTGAAGGCTCGGCACACCGAGGACCAGGAAACCCACCCGGGGGGGCCCAGCACACCGCGGAACGGAGGATCCGGCCCGAGTGACCCAGCGGACCGCAGAACGGGGACCCAAAGGCTCGGCGGACGCCACTGGAGAGACGGGTGTGAGGAGCAAAGGCCAGTAGGAGGGTGAACCAGGGTAAAGCCTCCAGCACCATCAAAGTCGGCTCCCCTGGACACAACATTGGCCAGACGAGGAGAGGGACGTCGGATCGTGGGCTGAAGAATTACACAACAGCCCACTATCATCTGGTGTGCAATGATCTGTCTTGTGGTGCGACAGACGGCCCTGCAGGAGCCTGGAGCTCGCCTGGAGCTCGCCTGGAACGGGAGCAGCTCCAGTAGATCGAGCGAGTGGACGGAACAAACTTTGGAAATGGCGCCAAGACATGGCAGTGCCCACATGTGCAAGGATGCAAAAATAATTCCACTGTGCAGTCGCACATGGGACAAGTAAAGCAACTTTGAACCTTTAATTTACTTCACTGGAGACCTTTGAACTATCTTTAATCAGACTTTATCTTGCACTAAATGGTGCACCCTTTATCTTTGATCTGTGCACCGAGGACAGCTTGATTGTATTCTTCTGCACTTTTTCTTTGAAACATGTGTTGTAGGGAAAAGAATAGCAAGGATTAATAAGTAGTAAATAGGGGTTACGCTAATGTGGTGATAGGGGACTGCAAACAAAGCCTAAAAGCGGTTCTCCGTCCGCACTGCGGCCTCACATCGTGAAGTTGTTAGATCTGCAGATCGACTTTGGGAGCTGCAACCGCGGGAGCCTGCGGACTTTAACATCATGGAGCTCACGGTCGCTGGTTAGAGACCGACTTCGGGAGCTCCAAGCCGCAGGAGCTTCGACCACCCCGATCGTGGGAGCTTCGATCTCCCCGACGTGAGGGCTACGATCGCCCCGACTGCCGATGATTGGACTGCCCCGACCGCGGGAGAAAAGGAGGGAAGAAGATTAGACTTTATTGCCTTCCATCACAGTGAGGAATGTGGGGAATCCGCTGTGGTGGATGTTTATGTTAACTTTTATGTAGTTGTGTCTTGTTGCTTTTTTTAGTTTGGCTGCACGGTAAATGGAGTTTCACTGTACAGATGACAATAAAAGACCTTTGGAACTTTGAAAGTAGAGACATGGAATTCAGCAGTGACTACACCAGAGTTTTAAGAACTTTCTTTGATTATGTTACAGCGGGCACCCATCAGAAAATTGGATCTACCGTCAACTGAGACTTGCGGATAATCATTTTATTCTGTAATCAAGACCTAGTTTGTTACCTAATTAAACCCTGTTCTGTAATCAAGACCCAGTTTTACTGTTAATCACATTTCTGTGCAATCTTGTCACCTGAGAATGTAAAAGCTGTACCAAATACATCTTTTCCCCGAATCTCAAACTGTTTATCTATCTGCAACACTATGATTGAAGGGAGAGGGAAGGGGAGATGGAGAGGGGTGAAAAAGGGAGAGGGAAAAGAGGGAGAGGGGAAGAGGGGGAAAAGGGGATAAGGAGAGAGATGGGAGAAAGAAGGGGGGGGGAGGGAGAAAGGAGAGAGAAAAGAAGAAGTGTAGCAGAGGGGTGTAGTTGGCAAAAATCAAGAGCACCACAAGACAGATCATAGCACACCAGATGATAGTGGGCTGTTGTGTAATTCCACAGACACACACACACACACACACACACACACACACACACACACACAGACACACACAGACACACAGCTCACCTGTTCCACGGCGTCTCCTAGCCGCATCTTCCGTGCCGACTGCCCGCTGGTCTGGGCTTGGCCCGAGTACAGCATTAACTCGAGGTCGGCCACGTTGGAGAACTTGGGGTGGTTCTTCTCACTGGGATCCACAAAGTGCTCAATCTCTGCCATGGTGAACTCCCTGGACAGCGAGAGGGAGTTGAGAATGCCACTGGGAAATGCCCGCGCCCACACTGTGCCCACATCGCCAAGTCTGGGACAGTCCATTGCAGAAGCAACTACCCGACTAAACACAGAAATAACCAACAGCGGCCATGCAGGGTGGGTAAGAGAGACCACTGAAGGGGGCAATAGGGCAAAGGACAACAATCTGCCCTGGTCCATCACATTGAAGGTCTGAAGCAAACCAAGAAAGCACACCAACATCTCCACTGCATCACAAGACTAAGAAAGTTCGGCATGTCACCTACGACTCTTACAAACATTGACTGATGCACTGCGGAGAGCATCCTGTGAAGTTGCATCAAAGCTTGTGTTGGGAACAGCTCTGCCCACGACAGTAAGAAATCGCACAGTTGTGGATGTAGCCCAGTCCATCACACAGACTACACTCCCCACCAACAACTCCATCTACACTTCACGCTGCCTCGGGGAAAGCCACTTAACCACCAGCCATTCCCTCCTCTCCCATCGGGCACACGATACAAAAGCTTGAAACGTACACCACCAGATCCAGTAAAGGTTTCTCCCCCTCTGTTATCAGACTCCTGAACGATCCTTCCATTAGCTAGGTTGTGGTCCCAAATTCAAAACTTCATTGCGGTCCTGATCTTCCAATCTACCCGACTGTGGACCATGCACTTTCTTTTTTATCTGCACTTTCTCTGGAACTGTTACTTTATAACAGTGTAGCACCTTATTCTGGTTTGTTTGTACTCATGGGTAGTATATATTTAGACAAGAGATAGCATGGAAACAAGCCCTTCAACCCACCGAGTTTACGTCAACCAGCGATCACCCCAGATCATACACTAGCACCACTCAACATACTGAGGACAATCTACAATTTTCAGAAAACAACTACCCTACAAACCTGCACGTCTGTGGAGTTGTGGGAAGAATCCAGAGCACTTGGAGAAACCCCACGCGGTCACAGGGAGAACATACAAACACCGCATAGTAAGAACCCGTAGTCAGGATTAAACCCAGGTCTCTGGTGCTGTTAGGCAGCAACTCTACCTCAGCGCCACTGATTTAACTGGATAAGCTGCAAATCAGTGCACAGGTGACAATAACAAACCAATACCAAAGCAGAACAGCGTCAGTAATTTGCCACGAGTCTCCTACCTGACGCGGATGAGGCCTGATCGCGGGGAGATCTCATTACGGAACGAGTTGCCAATCTGGGCAGCGGCAAAGGGAAGCTTTCCCTGATTGAATTCCAGCAACCGTTTGAAGTTGAGGAAAATCCCTTGAGCTGTTTCAGGCCTGAGGTAGCTGGAAACATAAATGGAAGCTGTGAGTTTAAGATCAGCTCCACACCCGAGCTGGGTGTTCGTCATAAGCTCTCGAAAGCCCTCCACAGTACGGAAGTTCCCCAAGTGCGCTGGGTTGGTAATATATCTCACCCTGGCATGTTGCCCCCTGGTCCGATGGATGTCTGGAACATCAGATTGAAGGAGATGGGCGGGGACAGGTCGTTCCCGGTGACTGGGGACTTGACGTTGTAATTCACAAACAGGTCCGCTAACTCTTGCTGGCTGTAATTGTCCATCTAATCGCAAAAGCAAAATGCAAACATACCATTTCTCTGCAACAAGTAGCTGTCAGCAGCTTTCAAGTCAATGCAACAAGGGTTCTGCACACAATCGTCACCATAGAAAATAGGTGCAGGAGTAGGCCATTCGGCCCTTCAAGCCAGCACCATCATTCAACATGATCATGGCTGATCATCCAAAATCAGTTCCTCCTTCCTGCTTTCTCCCCATATCCCTTGATTCCATTAGCCCCGAGTCTATCTAACTCTCTCTTGAATACATACCATGACCTCAGATGGGAGCCATCCCCACCCAGATAATGAAGGAGCCATTCTGTTAGACTTTAGAGAGACAGCGTGGAAACAGGCCCTTCGGCCCACCAAGTCCTCGCCGAACAGTGACCACCCTGTACACTAGCAATATGCTCCACACACCAGGGACAATTTACCATTTTAACAAAAGCCAATTAACCTACAAACGTGCACGTCTTTGGAGTGTGGGAGGAAACCGGGAACACCTGGAGAAAACCTACGGGGTCACAGGGAGGACGTACTAACTTCGTTCAAACAGTACCCGTAGTCAGGTTCAAACCACTGAAATCAGTCTGAAGGAGATGCCCGACCTGAAACGTCACCTATTCCTTTTCTCCAGAGATGCTGCCTGACCCGCTGAGTTACTCCAGCACTGTACAAACAAAATGCATACAAACAGCACCCAGTTAGGATCAAACCCAGGTCTCTGGCGCTGTGAGGCCAGCAAATCTACCGCTGCGTCACCATGCCGCACAAAACCTGAACTACGTCAAGGGAGGTTTAAAAAAAGTAGGGGTCCGCAGACAATTTGGGAAGGCCATGCTCTCAGAATGGGGTTTAAAACAAACATAAAATACTACAAAGATTGACACAAAATGCTGGAGTAACTCAGTGGGACAGGCAGCATCTCTGGGGAGAAGGAGCGGGTGACGTTTCGGGTCAGAACCCTTCTTCAGACTGATGTCAGGGGAGTGGGCGGGACAGAGATAGAATGTAGTCGGAGACAGTAAGACTGGTCGGAGAACTGGGAAGCGGTAGGAGATGGAGAGGAAAAGCAAGGGCTATCTGAAGTTAGAGAAGTCAATGTTCATACAGCTGGGGTGTAAACTGCCCAAGCGAAATATGAGGTGCTGTTCCTCCAATTTGCGCTGGGCCTCACTCTGACAATGGAGGAGACCCAGGACAGGAAGGTCAGTGTGGGAATGGGTGCAACCGGGAGTTTAGGTTGGTTTAGGTGGACTGAGCGGAGGTATTCAGCGAAACGATCGCCGAGCCTGCGCTTGGTCTCGCTGATATACAAGAGTATAACTTTGCCCCTTTCACCTTAAAACTATGCCATTTAGTATTTGATTTTTACATGCTGGGGAAAAAGGATCCGACTGTCTACTCTATCTAAGCCTCTCATACAATCTAACAATCGGGCTGGTCAAGACAGCAGTGAAGATGTGGCACACAGTTAACACTCAGTGAAATGGCCATACGATGGGAGAATATATAGTGAGATAACATAGAACTGATGTGAATGGGTTGATGACATGGACGGGGGGGGGGGGGCTGAAGGGTCCGTTTCCGTGATGTACCTCTAAACTATAACAAAGTGAACTGGCGTGGACAAGCCCAGTCCATCACACAAACCAGCCTCCCCCCCCCAGCGACTCCATCTACACTTCAGAAAAACTGCCAATGCAATCTAGGACCATTTTCACCCCGGTTATTTATTCCCTCTTCTCCTCTCGGACAGAAGATTGAAAGCATGCACGACCAGAATCAGGAACAGCTTCTCCCCTGCTGTTGTCAGACTACTGAACGGTCCTCCCACAAGTTAGGGTGGAGTCATGAGCTCCCAACCTACTTCATTGCAGATAGGCACCAAATGCTGGAATAACTCACTTGAGAGAAGGTACAGCTGACATCTTGGGTCAAGACCCTTCTTCAGACTGAGAGTCAGGGGAGAGGGGAAACTGGAGATATGGAAATGTACAGAAAAAAATCAGAGCCGGCACCTATGACCCAGGAAAGGTGGAGCCCACAATGGTCCATTGTTGCCTATGGAGGAGGTGATTTGGCACAGTCTTTATAACACTGTATTCTGCTATATTCTGCACTCTGGTTGTGTTTCTCTTTGCACTACCTGTTGCACATGTGCATAGCCTGGTGGTAGTCAGGTAAGGCAGAGTATGATTTGACCAGAAACATTTTTCACTCTTCCCTGATACACATGATAATAATAACGCAAAGTGAAGGTGCTGCTTACCTGGGTGATGACATCTTCCATCTCTGCTTTCCTCTCCACTGAGCATTTCTTATCGGACATCAATTTCTGCAAATGAGCTGCAACAGCAGAAGACAATGAGTGATTACCATCTTGTACAACAGTCCCACACCTGACTGCAGGTGTGGAACAGTCCTATGGCCAACAGGCCAAGCAAGTGACCATCAAGTCTTCAGCTGTCTCTCTTTCCACAGACGCTGCCTGATCTCCTGAGCCTTTTCCTAAGATTTCTCTATAAAATTTCAAAAAGTCAAAAATTCATATTCACTTCATAAGAGCCTTTAGAATACTGGGCATTCAAGTAGCTGAATGCTGGAGGAACTCAGGTCAGTCAGCATCTGTGGAGAGAATGGGGAGATGGCATTCCCGGTTGGGGCCCCTTTTCAGACTTATTGGAGTGGGTGGGGGCGAGAAAGTTGGAAAAGAGACAAGGGGTGAAACAAAGCCTGGAAAGTGATAGGTGAAGACACAACAACTTCAGATGCTGGAATCTTGAGCAAAACACAAAGTGCTGAAGGAATTCAGAGAGTCAGATAGCATCTGTGGAGGGAATGGAAAAGGAGGCGTTTAGGGTCAGGACCTTTCTTCAGACTGATGCGATAGGCAAAGTTTTGAATTGAAACCCTGTTTATCAATCTGAGTAAGGCCCCCGATTCAAAAATGTTGAATGGGAATAGCCTAATTCTGATTCAGTAGATGCTCTACACAATGCATTACCTTTGAGCAGGTGGTCGGCTCGGAAACATTCCCCATTCTTCAGATCTTTCACCATGTAGTCAGCAAACTTGTCCACGTGGCCAGAGGTCCTGCAACGCCAAGCGCCGAGAATCAGGCACACTGTCTTACATTAGGGAAAATGTCAAGAGTTCCTCAGCCTCCTCATTCATCCTTCCCCACAGTCATGGATTAAAGGCAACCCAGTGTTATTGGTAAATCACTGTCAGGGTGACCCAAGGAGAGTCTCCGTGTAACAATCTCTGGGATACGAGTTCATTCAGCAGTTGGTGGCCAGAGTGAACAATGAACTGCTTCTTCCCCTCTGTTATCAGGCTTCTGAACAGTCCTTCCATAAGCTAGGGTACTGTCCGATTTACCTCTACCCCACTATATTCTGCACTCGGTATCTTTCCCTTGCATCAAATCCATGCAAAAGCTGACCAATCAGTCCCACCCCATGCTCTTTCCCCACAGACCTAAAAATCTCCCCTCATTTAGTTTCCAGAATTCCTGACTGACAGATGTCAGTCGGTTAGAATTGGTGAATAACACTTTCTCCACCCTGACCTTCAACACTGGTGCATTTCAGGGTTGTGTGCTCAATCCCTGTCCGCCAATGACTGTGCGGCTAGGTATGGCACCAACTCCATCTTTAATCTTGCCGATAATGCCACAGCTGTCGGCCGGATCAACAATGGTGAGAGGATTACTGGAAAGAGATCGAGAATCTTGTGCCAGAACAGCAGCTAGCCCTTAACTTGCTGACTAGCCCTTAACTAGTCAGCAAGAGGAACAGATTGATTGTTGATCTAAGAAAGCAGGGAGGTGAACACACCCAACAGAGCTGCTGCAGAGATGGTCATCAGCTTAGGCATCCATATCACCGCCATGCTAACTTTAAAGAAGGGCCAAGGCCACCAGTATAATCAAGGACTGTTTCTCCCCAGCTGTTATCAGGCAACTGAACCATCCTATCAACAACTAGACAGCGGTCCTTAGCTACCATCTATCTCATTTGGAATAGGGACTATTTTTTTTAATTATGAGGGGGACTTTTTACTTTGGTACACTAAATGATATTCTCTTTAAATCATTATGGATGAGAAGGGAATGGAGGGTTATGGTATGAGTGCAGGCAGGTGGGACTAAGTACACTGTGGGCCGAGATGGCTTGATTGCTGTAATCATGTATTGGTCTTTCCGCATGACTGGTTACTTTACAAAATGCTTTATCATTTATCTGTACACTGTGGATGGCTTGATTGTAATCATGTATTGTCTTTCCGCTGACTGGTTAACAAAAGCTGTGTGCTAACCAGTCAGCTGTACCTCGTATATTGTCACTCAGTACACGTGACAATAAACTAAATTAAACTTGGGTATAGTATGATACAAAATCATGAGAGGAATTACAAAATCATGAGAGGAATAGATCGGGTAGATGCACAGAGTCTTTTACCCAGAGTAGGGGAATCGAGGAGCAGGGGACATAGGTTTAAGGTGAAGGGAAAAAGATTTAATAGTAATAGTTACCGAGGGGTAACTTTTTCATACAAAGGGTGGTGGGTGTATGGAACAAGCTGCCAGAGGAGGTAGTTGAGGCTGGGACTATCCCATCGTTTAAGAAACAGTTAGACAGGTAGATGGATAGAACAGGTTTGGAGGGATATGGACCAAGCGCAGGCAAGTGGGACTAGTGTAGCTGGGGCATTGTTGGTCCGTGTGGGCGAGTTAGCTTGTTTCCACACTATTACTCTATAGCTGGATATCATGCTAACAAAGCTGTTCACCATCTTGGTATACTTGAAATGAATAAGCTACTATCGATTGGCTGAGGAAGGTGGAAACACTGTGCACCTTTCCCCACACACAGTGCAGCCCCACCACACCACCCACTGTCCCACCACAAGCTCCATGCACCCACAGTACAGGGACTTACTTGAGGACAGGTTCTGGAGTCAGCATCGTGCAGTCGATCTCCAGGATCTGCTCTTCCTGGATGAAGTGGTGCCTCCAGATCTGAAGGGTGTTGTTCTTCAGAGCGCAGCCGACAGGACCAAAGTCGTACAGACCACTCACCCCTGGGCCAGGCAGAGTTAGACACCGGTCACCCAACACACTGGCCGTCTATCCTCCTCCCACCACCCTGACAGCAGCCCCATACACCACACCACCTTTCCTACAGGTAGAATTGGACAGGGTGGTTCTGGCTTGATGGAGCAGTGAGCCACTGGATGTGACACTGTGCTGTCCAAAGGTGGTGAACGCTGCCCGGAATACGCTAGTGGCTCAGCAACACAGAGGCGTTGAATAAAGATTCACAGGACTAATTGTAAAATTGTAAATTGTCCCTAGTGTGATCGCTGGCTGGTGCAGACTTGGTGGACATAGGCCTGTTTCTAACGATGTATCTCTAAAGTGTACAGTAAACAATGGTCTGGGTTGCTGGAACAGGGGTGCAATGGTTCCTGTGGGTGTGACACTGTGCCGTCCAAAGGTATTGAACATTCCCAGGAATACACCAGTGTGTAGAAAGGAGCTGCAGATGCTGATTTAAATCGAAGACATCCACAAAATGCTGGAGTAACTCAGCAGGGCAGGCAGCATCTCTGGAGAGAAGAAATGGGTGAAGTTTCGGGTCGAGACCGTCTGAAGAACGGTCTTGTTCCGAAACACTATCCATTCATTCTCTCCAAAGATGCTGCCTGCCCTGCTGAGTTACACCAGCATTTTGTGAATGTCTTCGATTTACACTAGTGGATCAGCAATCCAGAGGCTTGCAATAAAGATTCACAGGACTGGTTCAATCGCCTCTGTGGGCAGCTTTAGATTTTTGTTTCCTCCTGCTAAGCAATGTTAAAAACTCAGACATGCAGTCAGGTAAAAGTGACCACAAGCCTGTTGAGAATTTGCAGAATCCTAACAGTTTCACAACACCTATTCGAGCTAGCAATAGGGCATCCGTACCAGTCCTGCCTAGATGCAGATCCGATCCAAAACTGGGTTGACTGCTAACCCTTCACTGCAGTGACCTGGCAAGCCGCTCAGTTGCATCAGGACATCCAGAGATGGACAGTAAATGTTGCCTTCGCCAGTAATGCCCATGCCCCAGAGACATTATTAAAGCAGGGACAAACTGCATAACTCAAATCAATTAGTTTAGTTTAGTGATACAACATGGAAACATGCCCTTCGGTCCACCAAATCCTTCTGACCAGTGATCCCCGCACACTTACACAATCCTACTCAGACTAGGAACAATTTTACAATTATACCAAGCCAATTGACCTACAAACCCGTACGTCTTTAGAGTGTGGGAGGAAACTTGACATCCCAGTGAAAAGCCACTCAGGTCATGGGAAGAACAGACAAGCCCAAAAGTCACTTTTAAAGAATCCCATGCTACATAAACTGGAACGCAAATCAATGGTCCTGCACCAGGAAAGTTGCTGAGCTGCTACAGAACCCAAGTGACTGACTTCTTCCCTGCGGAAAGCTACACGTCACTCTCTACACTTCACTATGAGGAGGGATTTCTTTAGCCAGAGGGTGGTTGACGTACAATTCAGGTGCCGTGGAAGATTTCAGGTCATGATTAGGTATTTTTCGAAAAAAGGCGGGGAAGATTTCAGGTTAGGCCATTCGATTAGTAAGGGCTGATCATCCAAGGTTTTTCTCCATACCCCCTGAAAAAGGCCAGGGGAATACCCTCTGTGGCATTCCAGAGATTCAACTCTCTGGAAAAAAAAGATTCAGCCATCTCGGTTTTTAAAGGGATCAAATGGCGTCCTGGAGTAGACACGGGATGGGCCGAATTGTTTTGTAATTCTGCCCCTGACTTATGAACTTATTTGAGATCAACCCAGGAATGTTGGAAGAGCAGGCAATAATGTCAATTTGGATTCTACTCCAGGTGTGGTCTCACCCCAACTGCAGTAGAACCTCTCTGACTCATTTTACATGATACCCTCACTTCCCCCACACAAGCCCCCAAGACTCTCACTTCCCCACACAAGCCCAAGACTCTCCTACCTCCATAGATGGCAAACGCCTGATCGTAGAAGAACCTCCGCTTTAGCGTGTCCTCCATTTTAGTTCGGTCAACAATATCATCCTTTGGTTGCAGAGCCAACTCCTGTGGAGACAGGGACAAAGGTGCTTAGGTGGGTGCAGGATCGAAATAACAACAAACCGGCCGTCTAAAACCAATGGAACATTGACAGTGTGAATGCCAGAGCCCGAAGCCTGAGCTAAGCAAGGAATAGCAGCATGGAAACATAGAAAATAGGTACAGTAGGCCATTCGGCCCTTCGAACCTGCACCGCCATTCAACATGATCATGGCTGATCATCCAACTCAGTATCCCATACCTGCCTTCTCTCCATACCCCCTGATCCCTTTAGCCACAATGGCGACATCTAACTCCCTCTTAAATATAGCCAATGAACTGGCCTCAACTACCTTCTGTGGCAGAGAACTCCACAATTCACCACTCTCTGTGTAAAAAATGATTTTCTCATCTCGGTCCTAAAAGACTTCCCCCTTATCTTTAAACTGTGACCCCTTGTTCTGGACTTCCCCAACATCGGGAACAATCTTCCTGCATCTAGCCTGTCCAACCCCTTAAGAATTTGTACGTTTCTCTCAGATCCCCCCTCAATCTTCTAAATTCTAGCAAGTACAAGCCGAGTCTATCCAGTCTTTCTTCATATGAAAGTCCTGCCATCCCAGGAATCAGTCTGGTGAACCTTCTCTGTACTCCATCTATGGCAAGAATGTCTTTCCTCAGATTAGGAGACCAAAACTGAATGCAATACTCCAGGTGTGGTCTCACCAAGACCCTGTACAACTGCAGTAGAACCTGTACAACTGCAGTAGAGGAAATGGAGGGAGCATGTGAGACCCAGCCTGCTCAACCTCTCCCTACAGCTCAGACCCTCTAGTCCTGGCAACATCCTCGTAAATCTTCTATGTACACTTTTCAGCTTGACAACATCTTTTCTACAACAAGGTGCCCAGAACTGAACACAATATAAATGTGGCCTCACCAACGTCTTATACAACTGCAACATGACCCATCAACTATAATCAATACTCTGACTGATGATAGCCAGTGTGCGAAAGCCTTTTTGACCCCCCTTATCCACCTTCAAGGAACCATGCACCTGCACTCCTAGATCCCTCTGCTCTACAACCACTCCCCAGAACCAAACCACTCACTGTGTAGGTCCTATTTGAGGCACACCATTAGTCATAGGCCTCCAGTCTGAGAAGCAAGCTTCCACCATCACCCTCTGCTTCCTCCCATAAAGCCAATTTTCTATCCATTCAGCTAACTCTCCCTGGATGCCACGCGATCTAACCTTCCAGAGCAGCCTGCCATGCGGAACCTTGTTGAATGTTTTGCTGAAGTTCATATATACATCTGTAGCTCTGCTCTCAACCTTTTTGGTCATGTCTTCAAAATATTTGTGAGACATGATCTCCCACGTACAAAACCATGCTGACTATCTCTAATCAGCCTTTGTCCATCTAAATGCCTCTATATCATATCCCTTAGAATAATCTCTAGTAACTTTCCAACTACAGATTTTAAGTTCACTGGCCTCTAGTTCCCAGCATTTTCCCTGCGTCCCTTCTTGAATAAATGAACAACATTTGCCACCCTCCGGCACCTCTCCTGTATTTAAAGACGACTCGTAAATTTCAACCAGGGCTCCTGTAATTTCCTCTCTAGTTTCCCACAGGTCTGATCAGGCCCTGGAGATTTGTCTACCTTCATACACGATAGTACCTTCAGCACCGTAATACTGACTGTTCTCAAGACACTTCCATCGACTGCCCCAAGCTCTTCCCGTCCTCCTGTCTTTCTCCGAGGTAAATCCTGTGGCTCCACACAGTTGACCACTTTGATTCTCGAGGGTCCCGCTCTCTTTCTAGTTACCTTTCCCCCCCCTTATATATTTATAAACCCTCATGGCATTGTCCTTAATACAATTTGCCAGAGCTATATCCTGGCCCCTTTTTGCTCTTCTGATTTCCTTTTTTAGTTTGCTCTTTCGTTCCCAAACCTCCTTCAGGGATACAATTGATCCCAGCTGCCTATACAGTCCCCTGCGTCCTTCTTATTCTTGACTAATGCCTCAATTTCTCTCATCAGCCAAGTTTCCTTACGTTTGCCTGCCTTGCCCATCACTCGAACAGGGACGAACATATCCTGAGTTCTTGTCAGCATACCTTTGGAAACATTCACTTGACTGATGTTTCTTTTCCCTCATATAACCTGCTCCGAGCAACTTGATTTTGACCTTCACTCATACCCTCAAAGTTGGCCTTACCCCAATTTAGCATTTTAACTATTTAACCTCCATAACCATCTTAAACCTAATCGAACAGTGGTCGCTGGTCCCAAAATGCTCCTCCACAGACACTTCATTTACTTGCCCATCCCAATTTCCCAACACTAGATCGAGTGTTGCCCTCTCACGTGTGGGGTCCTCTACATATTGCTGGAGAAACTCTCCTGAACACTTTCGTGAAATTGCACCCCATCTAAGCCTTTCACACTATAATTTTCCCAGTCAATATTGGGAAAGTTAAAAAAAACCCCGTTACAACAACCTTATTTGACCCGCAGCTGTCTGCAATAGCCCCGTTGACTATTTGGGGGTCTGTAGTACACCCCCAACAAGGTGATCATCCCATTCTTGTTCCTCAGCTCCACCCATATCGCCTCACTGGACCAACCGTCCGTAATGTCACCTTTCATCACTGCCGTGACATCCTCCTCAACCAATATTGCAACCCCCCTCCTCTTTCACCCTCACCCCTCTCTCTCCTGTACCCTGGAACCTTGAGCTGCCAGTCCTGCCCCTCTCTTAACCAGGTTTCAGTAATGGCTACAACGGCCTAGTCGCACAAAGCTATCCATGCCCTAAGCTCATCCGTTTTACCCGTCAGGCCCCTTGCATTAAAATTTGTGCAGTTTAAACTTCCTCGCTTTCTGCCTTTCTCCTGTATATTCTGTCCTTTAAACTTTTTCTCACCACCCTCCATACCAACTTCTAACCTCTCACCAATCCAGGACAACGGGCCTTTAAAGTCAATATAAGACTCGATATTTTTAACGTGTTTGAACTTGCAAGATACAAGATGGTACTGGAAAAATGGCGATTCTTGTGTACTGCCTCAGTGGAATCCACATACTTAACATGGTTGAAGTGGGTATAATTGTGATTATGTATAATAGGACTTTACTGAATTATATGCAAAAATGTTTCACTCTACCTAGGTACAGAGAGTCAGACATAATCAGAGATATAGAAACGGGACCTTCGGTCCAACTTGCCCACGCCAACCAAGATACTCTACCTGTCCCACCTGCCTGTGTTTGGCCCATATCCCTCTAAACCAACATGTGACAACACCATAGAAGCGGAGTGAAATGTAAAACCGGGAGGGAGGGATAGGGGTGGAAGAGGACGGGGATCTGACACCATCGGCATGTGCAGACAGCAGTCAGAGAATGCTGATTCTCCAGCACGGAGGAGAGAGCAAGATGGAAGCACCACGACGTCTCGGTGGAAGCCGACATTGACAGCAGCAAGACCTCAGCTCAAACCTTGGCTTCCAAGAACCTCTTCCGCACTTTCAGTTCAGCCACTGCTCTATCAACGTCCACCTGAGGCGTGCTCTCGGCTTTCAACTTCCGAACAAGTTCTCCCTGGAAAGGAACAGAACAGAGCCGAATTAGGACATGCTGGAGCAGTACACTCACAGTCTGCACACTAAGGAGAATTTACAGCGGTCAATTGACATACAGACCCACACGACTTTAGGATGTGGGAGAAACCAGTGCACCCTGCGGAAACCCCAGCAGTCGCAGGGATAATGTACAAACTCCATACACAGACAGCACCCAAGGTCAGGATTTGAACATGGCTCTCCGGCACTCTGAGGCAGCAGCTCTACCGCTGCCCCACTGTTCCGCACACAGTTTGGAATAAGGTTTCTCCCTGCTTTATACAAAAACATCGCGACCAGCGATCACACTGCTTCATCGTTCTTATGCTCACCTGGATAAGCCGGGAAGCACTGTGAGAGTCATGGTTTTTTTTACTTCTCCAGTGCTTTTAAAACCATCCGGCCTGCATTACTGGGGAGCAAACTGACAAAGATGTGGGTGGATGCTCCATTGGTGACCTGGATCATCAGCTATCTAACTGGACGGCTACAGTATGTCAGGCTACAGAACTGTGTCTCGGATATGGTTGTGCGTAACACAAGGGCTCCACAGGGGACCGTCCTATCTCCCTTCCTGTTTACCATCTACATCTCGGACTTCTGATATAACTCGGACTCCTGCCACCTGCAGAGGTTTTCAGATGACTCTACAATTGTGGGCTGCATCAGTGAGGAGAGTGAAGCTGAATACAGAGGCATAGTCAATGACTTTCTTGAATGGTGTGGGCTGAATCACCTGCCGCTGAACACCCTAACGAGTTAGTGGTAGAATTTAGGTGAGGAACACCCCTGTCTCCATCAATGGTGTGGATGAGCAGTTTACCAAGATGTACAAATACCTTGGAGTTTACCTGGCCATTAAACTGGACTGGTCCAGGAACGCTGAGGCCCTGTACAAGAAGGGACAGAGCCGGCTGTACATTTTGATGAGGCTCTACCAATCGGTGGTGGCTAGTGCTATTTTCTTCACTGTCGTGTGCTAGGGCAGCAGAGCGAAGGCCGCGGATGCCAACAGGATCAACAAGCTCATCAGGAAGGCTGGCTCCGCCTGGGGGCGTGGTTGGATTCTTGGGACGTGGTGTTGGATGCTCGGGACGAGGGAGAATGCTCCTCAAACTGCAGACCATCATGGACAATACAGCTCATCCCCCTCCATGACACATTGGGTCAATCTGAGGAGAACTTTCAGTAACAGACTGGTTCCACTAAGATGCAGCACTGAATGCCACAGATCCTTTTTCCTTGTGGCTATCAATGTACAACTCCTCCCCCTTCTGTCATGGGGTTGACAGACTCCCCTCCTCCCCCTTCACCCCTCCCCAATCTTTGCACATCCCCAATCCTTTCCATTCGTCACTTAAATTTCATGTTTCATGTATCTTGTTGTATTTTATGAGTGTTGGCAGACCACTTTCCATCCTGGGATAAATAAAGTTCTATCGTATTGTGGACAAGCTTTTCCCTTTGAGAATAGGGAAGATTCAAACAAGAGGACATGACTTCAGAATTAAGGGACAGAAGTTTAGGGGTAATATGAGGGGGAACTTCTTTACTCAGAGAGTGGTAGCGGTGTGGAATGAGCTTGCAGTGGAAGTGGTGGAGGCAGGTTCATTGGTATCATTTAAAAATAAATTGGATAGGCATATGGATGAGAAGGGAATGGAGGGTTATGGTATGAGTGCAGGCAGGTGGGACTAAGGGAAAAAAAGTTGTTCGGCACGGACTTGTAGGGCCGAGATGGCCTGTTTCCGTGCTGTAATTGTTATATGGTTATTGTATCGTACTAGAACTATGCTACACAACAGGGACAATTTACAATTTCCAGAAGCCAGATGACCTATAAACCTGTACACCTTTGGAGTGTGGGAGGAAAGCGGAGCACTGGAGAAAGCCCACGTGGTCACAGGGAGAACAGCAGCCGTAGTCAGGATGTAACCCGTGTGTCTGGCTCTATCACTGTGCCACTGTGCCGCCCTGAATGCCACCATTGACTGCCTGCAGATTGTACCGTTCACCTACACATTCGGAGCAACTTACAGCGGCCAATACAACGAGTGAATGTGGGAGTAAAGCAGTGCAGCTGAACGAGGCCTACCCGGTCACATGCAAACTTCATATGGCGACAGCACCAGAGGTCAGGATTGGACCAGGGCCACTGATTATGGGGCAGCAACTCCGCCAATTGTGCTTATCTTAAAAATCTCCCCCATATTGGACAATTGAACAGTCTCTTAAACTTAGGTGTAGTTGCTATCTACCTCGATGGGGCCCCTGCTTTTCTTTTTATAAATCAGCACTTCCTCTGTAGCTGCAATACTATAATCTGCACTCCGTTTATTTTCGCTTTACACCATCTGCTGTGCTTGTGTAGTTTGGTACGGGATGGAGTGATTTGACCGAATAGCACGCAAAGCAAGTTTTTTTCTACTGTATCTCAGTACATGACAATAACATACTGATACCAACAATAACCAGATAAACTGATCAACAAATAGAGGCATGGGACTGCAGAGCGGGAAACTTGAGCAAAACACACCAGCATCTGGGGGGAACTGAACAGACAATGTTTCAGGTTGGGAGCCTTCTGCAGAGTCAACAGAATGAATCGTCTGAAGAAAGGTCCCGACCTGAAACGTCATCTATCCATGCTCTCCAGAGATGCAGCCTGACCCGCAGAATTACTCCTGCACTTTGTGGCCTTTTCAGACAGATTCAGACTGGGTCCTGAATTGAAACATCGTCACAAAGAGCTTTATTTCCTCCACAGATACTGCCTGACCATTGAGTTTATTCAGCAAGCCTTTGCAGCAAGCCTTAGAAAAAAATAACCAGAGTGTTCTGAGGTTCTAGACTGCCAATCCGGGCCTGGATGTCTTCACCAGCACCAGTAATTACCAGGCACAGTTGTTAGAGCCGCTGCCTCACAGCACTAGAGACGCAGGTTCCATCCTGACCTCAGGCTTGGTCTGTGAGGAGTTTGCACATTCTCCCCGTGGCCGTGTGGGTTTTCTCATGGTGCTCTAGTTTCCTCCCCCATCTCAAAGACCTGCAGGTTTGTAGGTTATTTGGCCTCTGTAAAATTTCCCCAGTACGTAAGGAGTGGGATGACATAGAACCAGTGTGAACGGGTGATCAATGGTCAGCATTGACTCGGTGGCCGGAAGACCCTGTTTCTATGCCTAAGCACTAAGCCAAACGCTGAACTAAACAGGGGTGGGAGATTGCAACCTTCACGTGGTCCGCCCTGTTTCGACGAATGAAATCAACCTGGCGTGCACAATCACATAAGATCAAATAGAACAAGTTGTCCTACAACTTTAGGCTGTGCACGACATACACAAGAAGACTGAACTAAACAGTGTCAACAGGAAGTAATCTGCAGGCCCTGCTGCACAGACACTTTAAGGTGTGAGGAGCATAGTTTAAAGATGTGCTGGGCATGTTTTCTTTACATAGAGGGTGGTGGAACGCACCAACAGGGGTGTGCTGGAGGCTTTTTCTGTTGTTCTTTGGATCAGAAAAGCACCCCATGAAAACGACAACAAGGGCACAAGGCATTGCACTGAGTCTAGTGGGAACTTGGATGGGAATACGAGAAATAAATTTGTTATGCAGAAATGCTGTAAAAACAGGAGTGAGTCATTCAGGCTGCATCTTAGTGGTGCAGGAAGAAACGTGGCAGGGGCGGGAGTTGTAGATTTCTACTGCAGCAGGCAGGCTGCTGGAGCTGCAGTGTGGGAGACTGGACAGAAACACACGTGGACCGGCCACAGCAGGTGCTGGAGGAACTGTTACACTTGTCACTTGGGAGGGCAGGGACTTCTCACTCGATGAGTACAGCAGAAACAGCACCGTCCCACCACACCACACAGTAACTGTAAACTAAACTGGAATTGTAACAACCTCGCCCCAAGGCACACCCGCACCCTGCGGAGCACTCCCACCTCACTCTCACCCTGGGGTACAGTGTGAGGTATCCTAAAGTACCCCGGTGGTCCCGAGGTAACCTGAGGTATGCTCGTAGCGCAGAAGAAAACTTTTTGACACATTTTTTGTAACGTTGTTGACGCCAGAAACGTGCCAAACCTTTTTTGCTGCCTTGGCGAGTTCTGATGTATGACTTTACTGGGTTGTATGCATTTCAAAGCATTTCACTGTATGTGACAATAAAGTATAATTGAATCATTCAGCCAGTCCCGTCACACCCTGAAGTACAGTCCCAGGTAACGTGAAATACAGCCCCACTGCACTCTCGCCCCAAGGCACAGTCCCGGCACACCCTGAGGGAAAGTCCTGTCACCCCTGCAGCATATCTCACAATCAGAGGCAGCTTTTGAAAAGCATCTCAGTGAATTGATCACAGTGTGTCAGGGGCTGGAACTCACACTTCCAAATACAAGCACGAGCCTTTTCCATTCAGTTCCAACCATACAACTCAATACCAGCTAACAAGGCAAACCTGCCCACTCCAGATCCCAGCATATCAAAAAACAACTTTAGATACAGGTCAGTATAAACATTTAACACAACTGTCCAATCTGCCCCTTTGCCAGCACAGCGGCAGAGTTGCTGCCATACAGCGCCAGAGACCCGGGTTCAATCCTGACTATGGGTGCTGTCTGCACGGAGTCTGTACGTTCTCCCTGTGACCACATGGGTTTTCTCCGGGAGCTCTGGATTCCACCCACACTCCAAAGATGTACAGGTATGTAGTTTAATTGTCTTTGGTAAAAATTAGAATATTGGCCCTAGTGTCACTGGTCGGCGTGGACTCGGTGGGCTGAAGTTTACCCCATTGTGGACATTGTATTCTTGTATTCTTGTATTCAAATTTTATTGTCGTTGCCTCACTTTGAGACAACGAAATGAATTTCCCGTACAGCAGTATCGTTAAAAAAAATCACAAGAAAAATAATAAAAATAAATAATAAATAAATAATAAAACATATTAAAAAAATAAAATTGAAATTGAATTAAAAATTCAACAAAATTTAACAAAAGCACAAACACAAAAAGTCCACAACACAACATAACATAAATGGACATAAAATAAAATGGACATAAAAGGACATTGCCCTTTGTCCCTAGAACTGACATGTTACAATGCTGAAAAAAAGACAAAGTGCTGTAGTAACTCAGCGGGTCAGTCAGCATCTCTGGAAAACGTGGATAGGTAATGTTTCAGGTTGGGACCTTTCTGCAGAAAATGCTGAGGACTATATTCTGCACTCTGTATCTCGTCCTTCGCTCCACCTATTGTACTTGGGTTTGGCTTGATTATATTTATGTATATGGTTATCTGATCTGTTTGGATAGCATGCAAAATTAATTTTCACTGTACTAATGAACAATTTTCATTAACAGCTGTGCAGAGGAACAGACACTGGATCTCAAACGCCACATCCCTGGCTCAGTTCAAATCCCATTGCAGGAATCCAAGCAGCACAACACTGACAATCCATTGCGGCATAGAGGGAGCACTGCAATTTCTTCACAAAAACACTTGTCTCTTTCAGATGAGATGTTAAAAAGAGGGGCCCCATTGCCTTCATATGGATTGAATTAGCATTGTGGCACTAATTCCAACAAAAGGCAGGGACTTCTCATTCGCTAACCAATAGTTCTCCTTCCATCAGTATTACTGGAAATAGTGATCTGGTAGTTAGCACAGTGCTTTTAGTGGGGGGCTCCCGGGACAGGATTTGGCTCCCAACACCTCAAGAGTAAACCTGCTTCACTCACTGTGGGGTACTTGGTACAGGTTGCAATACAATACAATACAATATAATATTTATTGTCATTTGAGCCTCAGTGAGGCTCAAACGAAATTCCGTTTCCACAGCCATACAAACAGAGACAATTTCCTACAGACATACACACAATTTAATTCACACAAACATCCATCACAGTGAACCCACTGTGATGGAAGGCAAAGTCTTTTCTCTCCCCTGTTCTCCATGTCTCTCCCGATGTCCAAACCCCAGGCGGGCGATGATAAGTCCCACGGCCATTTTAGGCCGTGCCGGCCAATTTACGGCCCCGCTCCCAGTCTAAAAATCATAATGTTGGAGCCCCCCGCGGGCGCTGTGATGTCCCACGGCCATGAAGCCGCGCCGGGCAATGTACGACCCCGCTCCGGGTCGTTCCAACCCCGCGACACGGGCTGGAGAAGTCGCGTTGCGGGAGCTCCGGCATATGTTAATAATGCCATCATGGAGTCCCAGAGTTATACAGCACAGAAACAGGCCATTTGGCCTCTCATCCTTCCCAACCAAGCTAACTAAGATAATCTGAGGACTGGGATGAAGAAAAACTTTTTCACCCAGAGTTGTGAATCTGTGGAATTAATTCTTTAGTTTTAGTTTAGAAATACAGCGCGGAAACAGGCCCTTCAGCCCACCGGGTCTGCGCCGGCCAACGATCCCCGCACATTAACACTATCCTACATCCACTAGGGACAATTTTTACATTTATCAAGCCAATTAACCTACAAACCTGTACGTCTTTGGAGTGTGGGAGGAAACCGAAGATATCGGAGAAAACCCACGCAGGTCACGGGAGAGAACGTAAAACTCCATACAGAGAGCACTCGTAGTCGGGATCGAACCCGGGTCTCCGGCGCTCTATTCGCTGTAAGGCAGCAACTACTCTGCTGCACCACCGTGATCGCACAGAAAGCAGTGGAGGCCAATTAATTGGATGTTTTCAAGAAAGGAGGGAGAGAGAAAACTGGGAATTACAGACCATTTTTTAAGAAAGAAGGGAGAGAGAAAACAGGGAATTACAGACATTAGCCTTACATCAGTAGTGGGGAAGATGCTCGAGTTGATTATAAAGATGTTTTGCTAGAATTAAGAAGATTGAGGGGGGGGATCTTATAGAAACTTACAACATTCTTAAGGGGTTGGACAGGCTAGATGCAGAAAGATTGTTCCCGATGTTGGGGAAGTCCAGAACAAGGGGTCACAGTTTAAGGATAAGGGGGAAATATTTTAGGACCGAGATGAGAAAAACATTTTTCACACAGAGAGTGGTGAATCTCTGGAATTCTCTCCTACAGAGGGTAGTTGAGGCCACTTCATTGGCTATATTTAAGAGGGAGTTAGATGTGGCCCTTGTGGCTAAAGGTATCCAGGGGGTATGGAGAGAAGGCAGGTATAGGATACCGAGTTGGATGATCAGTCATGATCATATTGAATGGCGGTGCAGGCTCGAAGGGCCGAATGGCCTACTCCTTTGGAGTGTGGGAGGAATCAGTCAAAGTCAGCGTGGATTTATGAAGGGGAAATCATACTTGACTAATCTTCTGGAACTTTTTGATGATGTACCAAGTAGAATGGATAAGGGAGAGCCACTGGATGTGGTGTATCTGGACATTCAAAAAACCTTTGACATGGTCACACACAAGAATTAAAATTAAAACACATGGTATTGGGGGTCAGGTATTGACATGGATAGAGAACTGATTGGCAGACGGAAAGCAAAGAGTAGGAATTAACAGGTCCTTTTCAGAATGGCAGGCAGCGACTAGTGGGGTGCCGCAAGGTTCAGTGCTGGGATTCCAATTATTTACAATATATATTAACGATTTAAACGAGGGAATTAAATGTGGCATCACCAAGTGTGCAGATGGCACAAAGGTGGGTGGCAGTGTGAGCTGCGAGGAGGATACAACGAGGTTGCAAGGTGACTTGGGACAGGTTGGGCAACTCGGCAGATGCAGTATAATGTGGATAAATGCGAGGTGATCCACTTTGGTGGCAAGAACAGGAAGGCAGATTATTATCTGAATGGTGGACACAAAAAGCTGGAGTAACTCAACGGGACAGGCAGCATCTCTGCAGAGAAGCAATGGGTAAGTGATGTTTCAGGTCAAGACTCTTCTTTAGACTGAATGTCAGAATAGGAAAAGGGGAAGTGCAATGATACCTGGGTGTCCTTGTACATCAATCACTGAAGTAAGCATGCAGGTAGGTATAGAAGGCAGTGAAGAAAGTTAATGGCATGTTGGCCTTCATTGTGAGAGGATTTGAGTTTATGAGCAAGGAGGTCCTATTGCAGTTGAACAGGGCCCTGGTGAGACCACATCTGGAGTATTGTGTGCAATTTTGGCCTCCTAATTTGAGGATGGACATGATTGCTATTGAGGGAGTGCAGTGTAGGTTCACCAGGTTAATTCCCAGTATAGCGGGACTGACATATGATGAAAGAATGGGTCGACTGGGCTTGTATTCACTGGAATTTAGAAGGATGGGAGGGGATCTTATGGAAACATATAATTTTTTTAAAGGATTGGACAGGCTAGATGCAAGAAAAATATTCCCAATGTTGGGGCAGTCAGGAAACAGGGGTCACAGTTTAGAAATAAGGGGTAAGCCATTTAGGAGTGAGATGAGAAAAAAACTTATAAATCAATCCCACGAATTATTGCATCATGTTTGTTAACCTTGCAGATTCCCCTTCCTTTCCGCAAGCTTCTGCCACCATCAAAGGTTAGGCATGGATTAATGGAAATATAAGATAAATAAATTGTAAATTTAATCACGATGGCGATTACAGACAACGGGGCATAGAGGATGCTGCCTGACCCGCTGAGTTACTCCAGCTTGTTGTGTCTATCTTCGGTTTAAACCAGCATCTGCAGTCCGCCCCTACAGAGAGGGAAATGCGAAGATAGACACAAAACGCTGGAGTAATTTAGCGGCAGCAGGAGAGGAGGAATGGGTGACGATTCGGGACTTCAGGGCAGAAGAGGGAATTTTACGTTCAGCACCCGAGAACCGAGCAGTGACAAATTGTAAATGAATTAGTAAATTAAGCTGCAATGTGAAAGTGCACCGAGGCCTAGGCTCATCTCCCGATGCCTCGGCGTCTCCCTGAGCGACCCCACCGCGGGCCCGGGCCCGGACCCCGGCATCCCCTCCCCTGCCCTGTCCTACCTGCTCCCGCACCGCCTGCCTCAGCGGCGCCAGCACCATCTCCATGCCGGTCGCGTCCCCGTCCATGGTGGCGGCCTGTGGCGGTTGCTGCAGCTGATGCCGGTGGTGGTGGTGGTGGTGATGGGGGCCGGGGCCCGACTGCAGCAGCGGCGGCGGCGTCCACCCGCCGGACAACAACCGCAGTGGCAGCAACGCGCGAGCACAGGGAGACGCGAGGGACAAGGACACGGCGGTAGCGGCGCGCACCAACGGCTGCATGGGGCACGAGCGAGGGCGAGGGGAGGGGGGGGGGGGAGGGGGGGGCTAGGGGAGTGGCTGAGGGAGGGGCTAGGGGAGGGAGGGAGGGGCTGGGGGATGGGGAGGGGGCTGGGGAGGGGGGGGGCTGAGATGGGGAGGGGCTGTGGGATGGGGAGGGGGAGGGGGAGGGAGAGGGGCTGAGGGGGAGAGGGGGAGGGAGGGGGAGGGGCTGGGGGAGGGGCTGGGGGAAGGGGCTGAAGGGATGGGGGAGGGGGCTGAGGGAGGGGTGGGGAGGGGGGAGGGGAAGGGGATGGGGCTGAGGGGGCTGGGGGGGGGCGGGGGGGGGGGGGGGGGGGGGGGGGGGGGGGGGGGGGGGGGGGGGGGGGGGGGGGGGGGGGGGGGGGGGGGGGGGGGGGGGGGGGGGGGGGGGGGGGGGGGGGGGGGGGGGGGGGGGGGGGGGGGGGGGGGGGGGGGGGGGGGGGGGGGAGGGGGGGGGAGGGGGAGGGGCTGGGGCTAGGGGGAGGGCTGGGGAGGGAGGGGAGGGGGAGGGGCTGTGGGGGGAGGGCTGGGGGAGGGGAGGGGGAGGGGCTGGGGAGGGGGGGGGGGCTGGGGGAGGGGGAGGGGCTGGGGGAGGGGGAGGGGCTGGGGGAGGGGCTGGGGAGAGGGGGGCTGGGGGAGGGGCTGAGAAGGGATGGGAGGGGGAGGGGTGGGGGGGGGGGGAGGGGCTGGGGCTGGGCGGGGCGGGGAGGGAGGGGCTGGGGAGGGGCTGGGGCGGGGCTTAGGGAGGGGACTGGGGAGGGGGAGGGGCTGAGGGAGGGGGAGGGGGAGGGGTCAGCAGCGCAGTGATGGGGAGATCCTAGGGATCTTTGGGCTAGGGGCTGGGGGGGGGAGGGGGGGGGGGGAGGGGGAGGGGGGGAGGGGAGGGGAGGGGGCTGGGAGTGGGAGGGAGGGGGCTGGGGAGGGGGAGGGGCTGGGGGAGGGGGGGGGGAGGGGTGGAGGGGAGGGGCTGGGGAGGGGGAGGGGCTGTGGGAGGGGGAGGGGAGGGGCTGTGGGAGGGGGGGAGGGGAGGGGGAGAGGGGGAGGGGGGGAGGGGCTTGGGAGGGGGCTGAGGGAGGGGGGGGAGGGGGAGGGGCTGTGGGAGGGGGAGGGGAGGGGCTGTGGGAGGGGGGCTGGGGAGGGGGAGGGGCTGGGGAGGGGGAGGGGAGGGGCTGGGGAGGGGGAGGGGAGGGGGAGAGGCTGGAGGAGGGGGAGGGGCTTGGGAGGGGCTGGGGAGGGGGAGGGGCTGTGGGAGGGGGAGGGTCTGGGAGAGGGGGGAGGGGCTGGAGGATGGGCCGATGGGGGCTGGGGGGGGGGTGGGCTGGGGGAGGGGCTGGGGAGGGGTCAGGGGCGGTGATGGACCCATGGCTACATGGGGCGCGAGGGGCTGGGGCGGGCTGGCGGGGGGCTGGGGGAGGGGAGGGGCTGGGGAGGGGCGAGGGGCTGGGGGAGGGGCGTGGGAAGGGGAGGGGCTGGGGAGGGGGAGGGGGAGGGGTTAGGGGAGGGGGAGGGGCTGGGGCGGGCTGGGGGAGGGGCTGGAGAGGGGAGGGACTGGGGAGGGGGAGGGGCTGAGGGAGGGGAGGGGGAGGGGTCAGCGGCGCGGTGATGCGCACCCATGGCTACATGGGGCGCGAAGGGCTGGGGCGGGGCGGAGGGGGGAGGGGGAGGGGCTGGAGGAGGGGAGGGGGAGGGGAGTGGCTGAGGGAGGGGGAGGGGGCTGGGGGAGGGGGGGGGGGGGAGGGGAGGAGGGGGAGGGGCTTGGAGGAGGAGGGGCTAGAGGATGGGCCGAGGAGGGCTGGGGAGGGGGTGGGCTGGGGGAGGGGCTGGAGGAGGGGGAGGGGCTTGGGAGGGGGGAGGGGCTGGGGCGGGCTGAGGGAGGGGGAGGGGCTAGGGAGGGAGGGGGAGGGGTCAGCAGCGCGGTGGCGCACCCAGGGCTACATGGGGAGGGGCTGGGGGGGGCTGGGGGGGGGGGGAGGGGGGAGGGGGAGGGGCTGGAGGGAGGGGGGGGCTAGGGGAGTGGCTGAGGGAGGGGGGGAGCGGAGGGAGGAGTCAGCCGCGCGGTGACGCGCACCAACGGCTGCTGAGAGAGGGGGGAGGGGTCAGTGTGTGGGGGGGACGGGGTGGGACTGGTGCAATCGCGGGCCCCTTTTCCAGACTCCAGGAGCAGCGCCGCCAGCCGCGGGTTTGTAGAACTGCAGGCGGGGGTTGATGCAAGTTTCCACCAGTGGGACAGCCTAGGACCAGACTTAAAGGGCGTTACTTTAGGAAGACGATGAGGAGGAATTACTTTAGTCAGAGGGTGGTGAATCTGTGGAATTCATTGCCATAGAAGGCTGTGGAGGAAGGCCAGGTCAATGGATATTTTTAAGACAGAGATTGACATAATCGCTGGTTTTCTTTCACCTTTTTCCTTCCGCCCACAATATTTAATATGAAAAGAATATGTGATTCTGTGTTCCATTCTGTTTGTAGTTTGTTTGGTTGTTTGTTTGTTTGTCTTTTTGCACAAAGTCCGCGAGCATTGCCATTTTTCATTTCACTGCACATCTTGTATGTGTATGTGACGAATAAACTTGACTTGACTTGACTGGATTAATATGGGTGTCAGGGGTTATGGTGAGAATTAGGTTTGGCGGAGTCGGCTTATTGGGCCGAACGGCTTAATTCTGCTCGTACCACTTATGAATCACGGGCCCAGATCCAGACTTCAGGGGCTCCTCGGGAGAAGGTAGTGCAGATGGTAAGTGATGTTCTGGACCCAGAAGGTCCCTGCCCCAAGCATCACCTATCCGTGTTCTCCCAATCTGCTGCCCAAACATTGTACCTGCACCACCACCCTGTCTTCCATCAGTGAGCCAGTTCTAAATCCATACAAACAAGTCACTGTTAATCCTGAAGTTACACGCAAAATGCTGGAATATTTATTCTGTTAATCCCATGGTTTTCAGCAAAATTAGACACAAAATGCTGCAGTAACTCAGCAGGACAGGCAACATCTCTGGAGAGAAGGAATGGGTGATGTTTCATGTTGAGACCCTTCTTCTGCCTGAGAGTCAAGGTAGAGGGAAACTAGAGATATGGAAGCTAAAGTGTAATCCAGTACACCTTGATCTTATGGATCAGCCTACCACGAGGACCATTATCAAAAGCTTTACTAAAATGCATGTAGACAACATCTACCACCTCATTGATCACATCAAAATACTCAATCAAGTTAGTAAAACACGTCCTGCTGTGTATAAAGCAATGCTGACTGTCCCAAATTAACCCATTCTCTTCCCATTGGAAGCAAGTTCCATCCCAAACAATTCTTTCCAATAGCCTCCCTATTGATACAAATACATTGATAGATGCTCCTGAACACATCATTGGTGATGTAACCTGGGTTCATTGGGTGTTTCGGGTCATTCAACATCAGACACCCTCACCCAGGCGACCCAGCCCTGGTTGATCAGACCACACCTTGTGTTCAGGTGGCATTTGTTCCTCCCCATGGACCTCCTCTCCTGATCCAGAGCCATCTCGAGGCCTTCTCCGCTGCCTCTGTGGTGTTCTTGATGGCTCTTCTCCTCGCCACTCCGTTGATGCCCAGTGCACTCAAGGCTTTGTAGAGCGATTGCCCTGAAAAACCTCTGCAGCCAACCTCGATGGGCATACACCTTGCCTTCCAGCCCTGCTTACGGCAGTCTATGACCAGTTCTTCATACTTGAAGTGTGTGGTTCACCAGGGTATAATTCCCCGCATTCCTTCTCCTTCCCTTCTTAAATAAAGGAACAACATTAGCTACTCTCCACAAAGTGCTGGCGTAATTCAGCAGGTCAGGCAGCATCTCTGGAGAACATGGTTTGGCGACGTTTCGGGTCGGGACTCTACACAGACTCGTCGACATAGTGAAAGAACATTGCTTCCTTTATCTTGTATCTGTGCATTGTGGAAGGCTCGATTGTAATCATATATAGTTTTTTCCACAGACTGGCTTTTCATTGTACCTCGGTACAAGTGACAATATATTAACACGACTAAAATAAATAGACAGCAAAATACCAAGACATTAATGCAGAACACAATTTTTTGTTAAAACAACAAAATCATGGAAGTGCAAGTTGGTCCATGGAGGCTTGTGTAAAGGTGAAGGGTCCCAACCTGAAACGTCACCTATCCAGGTTCTCCAGAGATGCTGCCTGACCTGCTGAGGTACTCCAGCACTTTGTCTTGCCCACATGTGCTTCACAGTGTTCCGTTGGCGAGATGGAATAGAGGTTGGCTCAGGAAACTGACAGTTCTCCACTCTTTCCATATTAATCTCCTACGGCAGGGTGACCAAAACTGAAGACAATACTTCAAACGTGGCCTCATCAGCATCTTGTACAACTGCAACTTAATATCCCAATCTCTGCGAAGGAGTTCTACTTCTGTACTTAATTCCCTGACTGATGAAGGCCAAATAAGCCAGAAGACTTCTTCAACACCCAAACTGCTCATGAGGCCACTTTCGGGGAACTGTGGACGTGGTATCTAGAGATCACTCCTTTTACGATTCACACTCCATCCTACCCACACTGCAGCCCTTCCTGGTGAGACCAAGGTTCACATGCACCTCCTCTAACCTCGTCTCCTGCATTCGGTGTTCCCGATGTTGCCTCCTGTACATCGCCAACCAATTTGGCTCAGTCTGCCAGGGTCTACTACACCTCTTGGTCATTAACCACTTTAACTTCGCTTCCCATTCCCACATTGACCTTTCTGTCATGGGCCACCTCCATTGCAGAGTGAGGCAAACTGGGAGGGAAGGCACCTCAGATTCCACTTGGGTAGCTTACAACCCAGCGGTATGAATATTAAGTTTTCTAATTTTAGCTATCACCCCCCCCCCCTTCCTTTCCTGTGCCCTCCCCAGATGCACACCCATTTCTCCCACTATCCAGCACCTCTACCTCCCCCCCTTTCCACCTACAACCCTCTCCCCTAGCTTTACCATCACAGAGGAGTCGAGTATAGGAGCAAAGAGGTCCTTCTGCAGTTGTACAGAGCCCTAGTGAGACCACACCTGGAGTATTGTGTGCAGTTTTGGTCCCCTAGTTTGAGGAAGGACATTCTTGCTATTGAGGGAGTGCAGCGTAGGTTTACAAGGTTAATTCCCGGGATGGCGGGACTGTCGTATGCTGAGAGAATGGAGCAGCTGGGCTTGTACACTCTGGAATTTAGAAGGATGAGAGGGAATCTCATTGATTATAAGATTATTAAGGGCTTGGACACGCTAGAGGCAGGAAACATGTTCCCGATGTTGGGGGAGTCCAGAACCAGGGGCCCCAGTTTAAGAATAAGGGGTAAGCCATTTAGAATGGAGACGAGGAAACACTTTTTCTCACAGAGAGTGGTGAGTCTGTGGAAACTCTGCCGCAGAGGGTGGTGGAGGCCGGTTCTCTGGATGCTTTCAAGAGAGAGCTAGATAGGGCTCTTAAAGATAGCGGAGTCAGGGGATATGGGCAGAAGGCAGGAACGGGGTACTGATTGGGGATGACCAGCCATCACAGTGAATGGCGTTGCTAGCTCGAAGGGCCGAATGGCCTACTCCTACACCTCTTGTCTATTGTCCCTCTTCCTTATCTGACACCCTATCATCTCCTTTTCATCTCTAACCTTTGTCACTTGTTTAGTGAGTACTCCACCCATCAGCCAATGATACCCCCCCTCATGCGTCTGTCGATTAGTAATGCTTGATCTCTCTGCTCTACCACACATCCCCAGGGCTACCGTTCAATCCGGATCGGTCCTGTCCTGGTGCGATTTCCCAAAATATAACACCTCAAACATATGTGAATCAAGGACCATTCAAACCCCGGGCAATCCCTCTTCTCCCCTCACTAAACAAGCAGAAGATACAAAAGTTTGAAAGCCCGCACTACCAGGTTCAGGAATAGCTTCTTCCGTGCTGCTATCAGGCGACTGAATGGTCTTCCTATAAGTAATCCCTGCATTCCCTCCCATCTCTCCATCCCTCCCCCCCCACCCAAGTCACACCAGCTTCTCGTTCTCACTTAGCAAACAGCTAATAATGGCCCGTTTCCTTTATCACTGTTACCTTATTTGCATATCTTTCATTAATTTGTTCTATATCTCTCTGCATCATCGTCTGTATCTCTCGTTTCCCTTTCCCGTGACTTTGTCTGAAGAAGGGTCTCGACCAGAAACGTCACCCATTCCTTCTCTCCAGAGATGCTGCCTGTCACTCCAGCATTTTGTGTTTATTTTTGTTATTTTTTAGCGTTTGTTTAAAGTTTGTTTTAATCTTCTGTTTGTTTTATGTGGGGGGGAGAAGGGATCGGGGGAAGTTCTTTTTTTCAAGTTCTTACCTTCCCGGAGAGGTGATCAAGATTCGGATCACATTCTCTGGGCTCTGCGGCCTACCATCGATGGAGTTGAAAAGCTGCCTCGGACTGTCGTGAGCCCCACCGCGGGGACTTAACATCGGAGCGGATCCCTTGCCTGGGATCGCTCCCACCGCGGCCTGTGGACTTACCATCGAGGGCTCACAGTCTCGGGAGAGGCTAGTTGGGAGCTCCAATGCCGCAGAAGGTTCGTCCAGCCCCGACGCCAGGTTCGATCCCCTGTTGCGGGAGCTGAACGCCTCAACGCGGAGGGCATGAACGCCGCTGGCTACTGGACTCAAGACCGTCCCGTCAACGGGGGGCTCGAGGCCCCCGACCAAGGAAGAACAAAAAGGGAAGGACTTGAACTTTATTTCGCCTTCCATCACGGTGAGGAATGTGCAGGAGTCACTGTGGTGGATGTTTATGTTAAAAATTTTTTTTTTTTAGTCTTGTGGCTTTTAAATTGTATGACTGACCTGGCCAGTGGAATTTCACTACACCAATTGGTGTATGTGACAATAAATGAACCTTATTTTGGTCTTCCCATAAACTTGGATGTAATTCTGATCTTCCAACCTACCTCATTGCTGACCTTGCACTTTTTTTCTGCACTTCCTGCATAATTGTAACACTAACACAATATTCTGCACTCTGGTGTTGTTCTCTTTGCACTACCTATTGTACTTGTGTATGGCTCGATTATGCTCATGTATGGTATAGTCTGACTGAATAACACAGGTTTTTCATTGTATCTTGGTACACTTGATAATAATGAACTAACAGAAATACTCCCTCAAGGAAGTTTCAGATACAGGGGGTGTTTAGTTTTTTAGTTTAGAGATACAGCTTGTAAACAGGCCCTTCAGGCACTGGCCCGACCATCGATCACCCGTTGACGCTGGTTCTATCTGCTTTATAATGCATGTACTACACTTACAAAATGGCGGCACAGTGGCGCAACGCCAGAGACCAGAGTTCAATCCTAGCTACGGGTGCAGTTTGTGCAGAGTGTGCACATTCTTCCTGTGACCGCGTGGGTTTTCTCCAGGTGCTCCGGTTTCCTCCCACATTCCTAAGACGTGCAGGTTTGTAGGATGATTGGCTTCTGTAAATTGTCCCTAAATTGCTGTACCTTTGCACGATCTAAACTAAACAACAGGGGCAATTTACAGAGGGGCCGAGGCATTGGAACCACCAGAGAATATGGCTCAGACACTCGTAAAATCGTAAGGCCATGAGACAAAGGAGCAGGGTTACGCAATTCGGCCCATCGAGCCTGCACCGCCATTCAATCATGGCTGATCTATCTTTCCCTCTCAACCCAATTCTCCTGCCTTCTCCCCATAACCTACAATCTTGCATGTCTTTTTAAATCACTTCTTAAAACCCATCTCTTCTCCGTGGCCTTTGATACCCAGTAAGATGTCGACTTGATTTACTTGATTTAATTTCTTTTTTGATTGCTTCATTGCGCGGTTATTATTTTTACTCATGTTTTATGTCTTTTAATTTAATGTTGTATTTCATATGTAATTTTTGTGCTTTATGTGAGCTGTTATGTTATGTTCTGTTATGTTGTCTGTTTATGATGTCTTGTCATTATTCTTCTGTACAGCACTTTGGTCAACATTGGTTGTCTTAAAGTGCTTAACAAATAAAGTTGGACTGGATTGGATGTGGGAGGAAAACCGGAACACCTGGAGGAAACCCACGCGGTCACAGGAAGGAAGGAAGGAAGGGAGGGAGAGGGAGGAGAGGGAGAGAGGGAGAGAGGGAGAGAGGTAGAGAGGGAGAGAGGGAGAGAGGGAGAGAGGGAGAGAGGGAGAGAGGGAGAGACACACACACACACACACACAGAGGGGGAGAGACACACACACACACACACACACACACGGATGGAAGCCGGGTCTGCGGTGCTGTGAGGCAGCAGCTCTACCTGCTGCGCCTGCCCGAGTGTAGGCTCAGAACACTCCTTTCTCTTTGACCTGCAGCCGGTTTGAAACTCGACAACAATAAGACAACGAGGAAGTGAAGCGTTTGCACTTTATTTGGGGGAGGAAAGTCACAGCACACAAAGTCACACGTCGTACAACCCGGAAAGGGTCTGGTGCAGGGGAAGCAGCTGGGTCAATATTCAGCTAGAGGGCGGCAATGAAAGAAAAAGAATCGGTGTTAGTGGGCCGAGACATTGGAACCACCAGAGAATATGGCTCAGACACTCGTAAAATCGTAAGACCATGAGACAAAGGAGCAGCGTTAGGCCATTCGGCCCGTCGAGTCTGCTCTGCCACTCAATCACGGCTGATCTATCTGTCCCTCTCAACCCCATTCTCCTGCCTTCTCCCCATAACCTTTGACGTCCTTACTAAACAAGAACCTACCAACTCCGCTTTAAAATTACACCGTGACTTGGCCTCACTCCGTGGCAGTGAATCGTGTTTCCTTACTTACATCACATTTAGTGACTTCTGCAGGTGCACCGTAGAAAGCACACTGTCGGCAAGCATCACAGCCTGGTTTGGGAACAGCTCTGCCCAACACCGCAAGAAAATGCAGAGAGTCGTGGATGTAGCCCAGCCCATCACACAGACCGGACTCCCCACTATCGATTCCACCTGCCTCAGAAAAGCAGCCAACACAACCAAAGGCTTGTCCCACCCCGGTCATTCCGTCTCCCTGCTCTCGGCAGGAAGAAGCTTGAAATCGCACAGCTCCAGACTCAGGAACAGCTTCTTCCCCTCTGTTATCAGGCTTCTGAACAGTCCTTCCATAAGCTAGGGTACTGTCCGATTCACCTCTACCCCATTGCGGACATTGGACTTTGTCTGTGGAACTGATGTGCTACAATGCTGAGAACTATATTCTGCACTCTGTATCTTCCCCCTTTGCTCTACCTGTTGTACTGGAGTTTGACTTGTTTGTATTGAATAGCACTGTAGCCAAGTACACATAACAATAATAAACCTATACTACTCAGAACTCATGCGTAGATGGCAGCGGAAGTGTTTCAAATTAGGTAGATCCTGGGTTTTTTTGGAGAGGAAGATTTTTTTTAAAGTGAAGGGGAAAGAGATTCATCGGGGATCCGAGAAGGAACTTTCTCACCCAGAACAACTGGAACACATGGCCTGCCAAACCAGTGCCGTCGCCAGGACTATGGGCCTTCAAGGCCAAGATAAGGCACTTCATCTGAGAACTTTGAAACATGAAAGGTACAAGATGGCACTGGAAATGTGGCGACTCTTGTGTACTGACTTGTGTACTGCTGGAGCACACAATGGTCCATTGTTGGCTGGGGAAGACTGGCAAAGGAGAGGGATACATGGATGTGAACAGTGGACCTAGTAGGCCAAGAAGTGTGGGGGAGGGGAGGGTAAAACTGGTCGGGAATACGAGGAAGGGTCCCAGCTCAAATTGTCACCAATCCACATCCTCCAAAGATGCTGAAACAAGGAACAGCAGATCCTGGCTTACAAAAAGATACAAAGTGCTGGAGTAACTCAGGCCAGACAGCAGTTGTAGAGAACATGGCTGGGTGACATTTCAGGCCAGGACCCTTCATCGGACTTCTCTGCTCCCTGGCCCGCTGAGATAATCCTGTACTTTGTGTCTTTTCTTCCTCCCCAGATGCTGCCTGGCCCACTGAGTTACTCCAGCACTGTGTTTCTATATCTCTTCATATTGGGAGTGGTTCAGGATAGGATTAGTGTGCACACGGGTGCACTATGGTCGGCACGGACTCAGTGGGCCGAATGGCCTGTTTTTCCGCTAAGTGTGCGGGGGGACAGGTTTAGTTTAGTGTCACGTGTATCGAGGGACAGTGAAAGTTTTTTTACATCAGTACCTTGGCACACGTGGCAAGAAACTAACGTACCTTTACAATCCGCAACTCTTCCAACATGTCCCACACCTTCCTTCCATTCTTATTCCAACCAGCTGCATCCCTCACTTGTGTCGAGCTATTACCTCCCACACAGGTCCTGACTTTCTTCATTTTCCAGCTTTCCTCAGCCCCTACGATCCTCTAGCGAGCAAGATGGCCCACTTGACGATAAAGACGTAGTACGGTCACGGGCAGATTCATGGGTCATTTTCGGCCCCATTTCCGTAACCGGCTTCCGTCTCCGCACCAAAGATCCCGTAGCGGAGCAAAGATACTAGTGCGGAGACGGGAGCCGGTTACGGAAACATCCTCGTAAAAATAAAAGTTCTTTGGTGAAAATCTTCCCCTCATTTTCAGAATTATAATTTATTAGCACAAACTGTTCCCCCGCAATGTTGATTACACTGCGAGTCGGGTCGGGTCAGGTCGGGTTACTGAAATGGATGAAAAAAAGGCCCACATTCCACTCCGTTGCGTACTACACGTCAGCCCATTGCGTTTAGCAGGAGTGGCCTATCTTGTTCCGCTATACGATATTTGCATACGATCAGAACAGCGGATAGAGTTGCTGTCTTACAGCGCCAGAGACCTGGGTTCGAACCTGACCACCAGTGCTGTCTGTATGGAGTTTGTACGTTATACCCGTAACCGCGTGCGTTTTCTCCGGATGCTTCAGTTTCCTTCCACATCTCAAAGACGTGCTAGTTTGTAGGTTAATTGGCCTCTGTAAATTCCCCTAGTGTGTAGTTTAGTTTGGAGACACAGCATGGAAACAGGTCCCTCGGCCCACACCGATCATTGATCACCCGTATACTCGTTCTATCCTACACACTAGGGGCAATTTATAGATGCCAATTAACCTACAAACCCGCACATCTTTGGGATGTGGGAGAATAGGATTAGTGTGCCCACAGGTGCACTATGGCCGGCACGGACTCAGTGGGCCGAATGGCCGGTTTTTGTGCGGGGGACAGGTACACTCGTTCCATGTAAACAGATTTATTTATTGAAATCGTATTCAATGTCGCTCTTCCAGGGAGATGCTAATTGCATTTCGTTGTCTCTGTACTGTACACTGACAATGACAATTAAAGTTGAATCTGAATCTGAATCTGAAAGCAGAGCACTGGGCAAAAACCCACAGGAGGAACGTGCACACTCCACACAGACAGCTCTGTAAATTCCCCTCCTGCCTGAAGGGAATGGATGAGAAAGGGGGGACAACATAGAACTAGTGTGAAAGGGTGATCGATGGTCGGCGTGGACTCGGTGGGCTGAAGGGCCTGTGTCCGTGCTGTAGCTTTCAATCAATCAAACAGTCTCAACAAGGGCCTCCAACTGAATCGTCCTTAGACTTGAGAAATGACACAAAAATCAGGTCCCTCGGCCCACCGAGTCCACGTCAACCAGCCATCACCCATACACTATCTGACCATCCTACACACTAGGGACAGTTTAAACTTACACCAAGCCAATTAACCCACAAGCCTGCACGTCTTTGGAGTGTGGGAGGAAACCGGAGCACCCGGAGAAAACCCACGTGGTCAGAGGAAGAACGTACAAACTCCATACAGACAGCACCCGTAGCTAGGATCAAACCCGGGTCTCTGGCGATGTAAGGCAGCAACTCTACCGCTGCGCCACCGTGCCACCCTGTGCTTTTTCTCCACAGATGCTGCCTGACCCGCTGAGTTACTCCAGCACTTTGCGTCCATCTAAACTCAACAAACTCTTCTGAAGGACCAGGATCACTTTATCATACGTGTGTGTCAGTGGTCACCTCCTGACCAACCCGCCCATTCTCCTGACCCCTGTAACTGTGTGAATCATTGAATGGTGCTCTCCACACCAGCAAGACTGGGGAGATGGACACAAAGTGCTGGAGTAACTCAGCGAGTCAGGCAGCATTTATGGATAGGTGATGTTTCAGATTGGGGCCCTTCTTCAGACTGAAGAAGGCTCCCGACCCGAAATATCACCAATGTTATTTTTTCTCCCCCAGAGATGCTGCCTGACCCGCTGAGTTACTCCAGCATTTTGTGTCTATCCAAACAAAGCCACACCAAACCTTCTGAAGAATGCCACCCATCCTTTTTCTCCAGAGATGCTGCCTGACCCGCTGAGTTACTCCAGCACTCTGTGTCTATCCAAACTAAACCAAACCTAATCACAGTAAACCTCCTGAAGAACATACCTAACAGGTCCCGACCGACCCTGAGGAAAGACATTGTTGCCATAGAGGGAGTACAGAGAAGGTTCACCAGACTGATTCCTGGGATGTCAGGACTTTCATACGAAGAAAGACTGGATAGACTCGGCTTGTACTCGCTAGAATTTAGAAGATTGAGGGGGGATCTTATAGAAACTTACAAATTTCTTAAGGGGTTGGACAGGCGAGATGCAGGAAGATTGCTCCGGATGTTGGGGAAGTCCAGGACAAGGGGTCACAGTTTAAGGATAAGGGGGAAATCTTTTAGGACTGAGATGAGAAAAACATTTTTCACACAGAGAGGAATGAATCTCTGGAATTCTCTGCCACAGAAGGTAGTTGAGGCCAGTTAATTGGCTATATTTAACAGGGAGTTAGATGTGGCCCTTGTGGCTAAAGGGATCAGAGGGTATGGAGAGAAGGCAGGTACAGGATACTGAGTTGGATGATCAGCCATGATCATATTGAATGGCGGTGCAGGCTTGAAGGGCCGAATGGCCTACTCCTGCACCTATTGTCTATGTTTCTATGAAACGTCACCCATTTTTTTTCTCCAGAGATGCTGCCCGACCCGCTGAGTTACTCCAGCATTAGGTATCTATCCAAACTAAACCACACTAAACCTTCTGAAGAACGTCACCCATCCTTTTTCTCCAGAGTCGCTGCCTGACCCGCTGAGTTACTCCAGCATTAGGTATCTATCCAGACTAAACCACACTAAACCTTCTGAAGAACGTCACCAATCCTTTTTCTCCAGAGATGCAGCCTGACCCGCTGAGTTACTCCTTGTGTCTATCTTCAGTATATACCAGCATCTGCAGTTCCTATCTACACGCACACTAAACTACAGGTGATTTGAAGGTACGGGTTGATTTAACAGAGCTTGAGGGATGAGATGTAGAAGCAGGAGAAGGCTGGGAAGATGGGCTCACTGAAGGTGGTCTTGAAGGTGTGGAGGTGCTTGAGGGAGTGGTTGACCTGGTAGAAGGAGACAGTGCCCATGTCAAAGTCCAGTTCCACCTGGAACCTGTTGTAGGTGGGGTCGCTGATGATGTCGGTGTGGGCTCCGGAGTGGCTGGCGGTCAGGGTGCCGTGGCTGAAGTGGACGCACCAGGCCTTGTCGCTGTTGGCCAGGTCTGAGGTGAGGCCTTCGCGGGCGATGCTGCCGTAGGCCACGCCAATACCCCAGGCGATGCCCTCCGCCTCCACCACCCAGGTGTGGTAGCCCGACGAGAAGCTCTGGCAGCACAGGATCTGGCGGTGGGTGCGGAAGCGCTCGGGGTTGGACGGGTACGGCTGCAGGTCGTAGCCGAAGCTCAGGGAGCGGGCGTCCTCTGACACCGTCAGGAACCAGTAGGCCGTCTTGGGGTCCAAGGTCAGCCGAGCCCACTCACCTGCAGAGAGGGAGAGAGAGACAGTGTCATCCGCGTTGACCTACTGACCCACACCAGCCGTGCTCCAGTCCAGGGGGGCTCCTGGACACAGTGGACGTGGACAGGGCGCTTCCGTTGGGGCAGTACGTTGGCGCAGCGGTAGAGTAGCGCCAGAGACCCAAGTTCCATCCCGACTACGGATGCGGTCCGTCAGTACGGTCTCCCCCGTGACCACGTGGGTTTTGTCCGGGTGCTCCGGTTTCCTCCCACATCCCAAAGCTTTGTGGGTTAATTGGCTTCAGCAAAATTGCAAATTGCCCCTAGTGTGTAGGATAGCGCTAGGGTTTAGAATGATCGCTGGTCGGCGTGGACTCGGTGGGCCGAAGGGCCTGTCTCCGTGCTTGTATCGCTAAAGTCTTGAAGTCTAGTGGGAGGTTTTAGGAACCAGAGGCAATCGTCTCAGAATAAAAGGACTTTCCTTCGGAATGAAAATGAGGAGGAATTTCTTTAGACAGAGGGTGGTGAATCTGTGGAACTCATTGCCACAGACGGCGGTGGAGGCCAAGTCATTAGGTATTTTTAAAGCAGATATTGACAGCTTCTTGATTAGTACGGGTGTCAAGGGTTATGGGGAGAAGGCAGGAGAATGGGGTTGAGAGGGAAAGATAGGTCAACCTTGATTGAATGGTGTAGACTTGATGGGCTGAATGGCCTAATTCTGCTCCAGTGAGTTATGAACTAGCCCAACACTTGGAGATCAGGAACATCTGAGAGTCAAGAGTGGTTGACACCGCCTGATCTATCACGGGCACTGACCTCCCCCCCCCCCCCCCCCCCCCCCCCACCCCCCAAAACAAACCTGCCTGGGAACAGTAGTGGAGAGAGTCATGACGTCATAAGAAATAGGAGTAGAATTAGGCCATTCGGCCCATCAAGTCTACTCCGCCATTCAAATCATGGCTGATCTATCTCTCCATTCTAAGCCAATTCTCCTGCCTTCTCCCCATAACCCCTGACACCCGTATTAATCAAGAATCTATCTATTTCTGCCTTCAAAATATCCACTGACCTGGCCTCCACTGCCTTCTGTGGCAAAGAATTCCACAGATTCACCACCCTCCGACTAAATTAATTTCTCCTCATCTCCTTCCCAAAGGAACTTCCATTTATTCTGGTCCTAGACTCTCCCACTAGTGGAAACATCCTCTCCACATCCAATAATTGCATGGTCGACACAAGGTGCTGGAGTAACTAAGTGGGTCAGGCAGCATCTCTGGAGAACATGAATAGGTGACTTCTCGGGTCAAAACATCACGTATGTTCTCCCGCTGAATTACTCTGGCATTTTGCGACCATCTGCAGTTTCTTGTAATGACAACCTAACGACAAGTTCCTGGGCATGCACATCTCTGAAGATCTGTCCTGGACTCAGCACATTGACGCAACCACAAACACAGCCCATCACCACCTCTACTTCCTTAGAAGATTGTATTTAGTTTTTAGTATCGGAGATACAGTGCAGAAACAGGCCCTTCGGCCCACCGAGCCTGCGCCGACCAGCGATCCCCGCACACGCTAGTACTATCCTGTACACGCCAGGGACAATTTACAGAAGCCAATTAACCTACAAACCCGCACGTCTTCGGAGTGTGGGAGGAAACCCGAGCGCCCGGTGGGAACCCACACAGTCACGGGGAGAACGTGCAAACTCCATACAGACAGCCCCCGTAGTCAGGATCGAACCCGGGTCTCTGGCGCTGTGAGGCAGCAACTCTACTGCTGTGCCACCGTGCCTCCTTATTAAACCTTTCCACTCACAACTAAAGGGCCTGTCCCACTGTACGAGGTAATTCAAGAGCCCTCCCGAGTTCCCCCCGCCCCCGATTCGAACTCGGGGAATGTCCGTAGGAGATCGTGGATGACTCGTGGCGGCTCGTACGAGTAACGGTAGGACATCCGGTAAACTCGTAACGTTTTTTCAACACTGCATGAAAAATGTCCACGAGTAAAAAAAATACTCGTAATAAAAAATATTGTTACTTTTTGCTTGCACGAGCCGCTACGAGACATCCACGAACTCCTACGGACCCGCTACGGACATTCTCCGAGTTCGAATCAGGGGAAAACTCTGGAGAACTCTTGAATTACCTCGTAGTGTGGGACAGGCCCTTTAAACCTATCTCCTCTGGTCCTGGATTTCCCCCTCCCCCCTGGTAAAATACTCTGCGTTCAACCCAGCTCCCTCTCCTCCTGTCGGTCTCTAGAACTCACCGACAATGCTGGTGATGGCGGAGTGATAGAGCATGGAGTTCTGCACCCTCTCCTTGGTGTAGTCAGATATCAGGTTCATGTTCAGCGTGTCCTTGTGGTGAGTTGGAATCTTCTGCTTTTGTACCTCTGAGGCCCTGAAACGGAAGAGAAACATTCACTTGGCACGGACTCATAGGTTCACGTGATAGGAGCAGAATTAGGCCATTCGGCCCATCAAGTCCACTCCGCCATTCAATCGTGGCTGATCTACCTCTCCCACTCAAACCCATTCTCCTGCCTTCTCCCCATGACCCCCGACACCCGTACTAATCAAGAATCTATCAATCTCAGGCTCGAAGGGCCGAATGGCCTACTCCTGCACCTATTTTCTATGTTTCTATGTTAAAAATATCCATTGACTTGGTCTTCACAGCCATTCACCTCAAATCATCTCATAGTTCAAGCCATAGGAGTAGAACCAGGCCATTCAGCCCATCGAGTCTACTCTGCCATCTATCTTTCCCTCTCAGCCCCATTTTCCTGCCTTCTCCCCATAATCTCAGGTTAAAGAACCAATCTTCGCTTTAAATTATTTGGTCCCCACTGCCGTCTGTGGCAATGAATTCCACAGATTCACCACCCTCTAAAGAAATCCCTCCTCATCTTTCTAAAGGTGCATCCTTTTATACTGAGACTGTGCCCTCTGGTCCTAGACTCTCCCACTAGTGGAAACATCCTCCCCACATCCACTCTATCCAAGCCTTTCACTATTCTGTACGTTTCAATGATGTCTCCCCTCGTCCTTCTAAACTCCAGCGAATACAGGCCCAGTGCCGACAAACGCTCATCACATGTTAACCCACTCATTCCTGGGATCATTCTCGTAATCTCAGCCCGATGAAGCATCTTGTGCAGTGTTATTCCACCCCCTCTCCTCCCTCAGGGGCACTTCGGGGGGGAGGGGGGGGGCAGTAATCAGTACAGGGAGCTCACAAGACCATCTCAAATAGGAGGTCTTAGGAATCAGGGTAGCACAGCAGTAGAGTTGTTACCTCACAGCGCCAGAGACCCAGGTTCGATCCAGACTATGAGTGCTGTCTCTATGGAGTTTATACGTTCTCCCCGTCACCTGCGTGGGTTTTTTCCGAGTTTTTATTTTTCTTCCAACACACCAAGTTTGGAGGTTAATTGGCTCGGTGTAAATGTAAACATTGTCCCTAGTGTGTGTAGGATAGTGTTAATATGCGGGGATCGCTGGTCGGCGCGGACCCGGTGGGCCGAAGGGCCTGTTTCTGCGCTGTATCTCTAAACCAAACTAAAGAGACTGGCTTCCTGACCCCTCTGAGCCTGAAAACCTACAGGGATCTAGTGCTTTTGTACGGAAACAGGCCCTTCAGCCCACGCCAACCATCGATCCTAGTCTCCCCATCCACTCCCTACACACTAGGGGCAATTTAGTTTGTGTTGTTTAGAGATACAGAATGGGACCAGACCCTTTGGCCCTGCACTTGCTCCATCCTACACACACTGGGGACTATTTGCAGAGGCCAATTAACCTGCAACGCCCAATGTCTTTGGGACGTGGGAGGAAACACACATGGTCACAGGGAGAACGTGCAAACCCACACAGACAGCACCCGCTGTTGGGATGGAAGGTAAATCTAAGCTAAAACTAAAACCCCTGTCCCACGATGCGAGTTCACCCAACAGCTCTCCCGAGTTAAAAACAAAATCAAACTCGTGGTACCTCATCACAAGTATTTTTTTTCTCTTGGACAATTTTCACACTGTTGAAAAAACTTCACGGGTTTCCGCGTTTCCCGAGTACCTGCCGTTAGTGTTACGAGCCGCTACGAGACATCCACGAGCTCCGACGTACCCGCCACGTACATTCTACGTACTTACAACGAGTTTGTTCTTTACTGGAGAGAGCTCTTGGGTAAACTCGCATCGCGGGACAGGGCCTTTAGATGAACTTGAGCCACCTCTAGGTCACAAGTATGATTTGTGGCCAATTTTGTTCTCAAGTTGGAGCTGGATACAGTAACCACCCCTCCGCAGTAACACAAAACATGTATCTATTGCCTTCTGCTGCCCAGTTTACAGAGATACTGAAGCAGGCCTCCCCTCACTGATGCTCTGTGTCCGATGGCCTTGAAGTAGCAGCCAATGTTACACTGTTCAACAGAGTAACCCTGAACCAAGATACAGATGGTTCTGCTAAACGCTACTGTTGCATACTGAAGAACCATGGAAATCCAAAACCAATTGTATCAATGGGGAAAGAGGTCAAATGTTAAAGAGTTTCACACTTGCAATAACAAACTTCTTTCAAAATAGACAATAGACAATAGACAATAGGTGCAGGAGTAGGCCGAGCCTGCACCGCCATTCAATGTGATCATGGCTGATCATCCCCAATCAGTACCCCGTTCCTGCCTTCTCCCCATATAACCATATAACAATTACAGCACGGAAACAGGCCATCTCGACCCTTCTAGTCCGTGCCGAACACGTATTCTCCCCTAGTCCCATCTACCTGCGCTCAGACCATAACCCTCCATTCCCTTCCCGTCCATATAACTATCCAATTTATTTTTAAATGATAAAAACGAACCTGCCTCCACCACCTTCACTGGAAGCTCACTCCACACAGCTGCCACTCTGAGTAAAGAAGTTCCCCCTCACAACAGCCACCATTCGGCCCTCTCCTGAGCCATTCAAATGAATGGCTTCATCCAACTCAGTATCCCGTACCCCTTCTCTCCATACCCTCTGATCCCCTTAGCCACAAGGGCCACATCTAACTCTTTCTTAAATATAGCCAATGAACTGGCCTCAACTACCCTCTGTGGCAGAGAGTTCCAGAGATTCACCACTCTCTGCGTGAAAAAAGTTCTTCTCATCTCGGTTTTAAAGGATTTCCCCTTTATCCTTAAGCTGTGACCCCTTGTCCTGGAGTTACCTATGTTACCCCTAAACTTCAGTCCCTTAATTCTCAAGTCATGTCCTCTTGTTTGAATCTTCCCTACTCTCAGTGGGAAAAGCTTTTCCACATCAACTCTGTCTATCCCTCTCATCATTTTAAAAAACCTCTATCAAGTCCCCCCTTAACCTCTGCGCTCCAAAAGAATAAAGCCCTAACTTGTTCAACCTTTCTCTGTAACTTAGTTGCTGAAACCCAGGCAACATTCTAGTAAATCTCCTCTGTACTCTCTCTATTTTGTTGACATCCTTCCTATAATTAGGCGACCAAAATTGTACACCGTACTCCAGAATTGGCCTCACCAATGCCTTGTACAATTTTAACATTACATCCCAACTTCTATACTCAATCCCCCTGATACATATCCCCTGACTCTGCTATTTTTAAGAGCCCTATCTAGCCCTCTCTTGAAAGTATCCAGAGAACCTGCCTCCACGCCAAAATTAAAAGATATTTTAAATAGCTATGTCCCCCCCCCCCCCCCCCCCATCTATGCCCCCACCTGGACTCACAACCATGACTCACCCTCCCTCCATTCCTTCCTCTAGCTTCACAATTCACAACTCTTCAATCCTTTTGTCTCACGCCTTGTGTCTTTACATCTCTGGCTTTCGTCCAACCAGCTGCCTCCGTTGCCCATATCTTTTCAATTACAAACACCTCCTGCCGTCAACTTAGCAAAATTATTTTCACTCCTCTCAAAATGTTTTCATCAAAAATCATACAGTGTGGAAACAGCCCCTTCAGCACAACTTGCCCTAGCCAACCAACATGCCCCCCAGCTACACTAGTCCCACCTGCCTGCGTGTTGGCCCATTTCCCTCTAAACCTGTAGGAAAGATGCTGGGTTAAATTGAAGGTAGACACAAAATTGCTGGAGTAACTCAAGATGACAGGCAGCATCTATGGGGAGAAGGAATGGGAGACCATTTGGGAGAGATGGGTCTCGACCCGAAACGTCACCCATTCAGGGGATATGGGGAGAAGGCAGGAATGGGGTACTGATTGTGGATGATTAGCCATGATCACATTGAATGGCGGTGCTGGCTTGAAGGGCTGAATGGCCTACTCCTGCACCTATTGTCCTACTCTACAGAGATGCTGCCTGTCCCGTTGAGTTACTCCAGCATTTTGTGTCCCTCTAAACCTGTCCTGTCCATGTACCTATCTTAAATGTTGTGATAGTCCCTGCCTCAACTACCTCCTTCAGTAACTCGTTCCATACACCCATCACCCTTTGTGTAAAAAAAAGTTGCCCCCTCAGGTTCCTATTAAATCTTTCCCCATGTCACCATAAACCCATGTCCTATGGTTCTTAATTCCCCTACTCTGGGCAAGAGAGTCTGTGCATCTACCCGATCTATTCCTCTCATGATCTTTTACACCTCTATAAGATCACCCCTCATCCTCCTGTGCTCCAAGGTATAGTGTTCTGGTCTCAATCTCTCCCTATAGCTCAGACCTACAGGTCCTGGTAACAAGCTGGGAAATCCTCTCTGCGATCTTTCAGGCTTAACAGCATACGACAATCTCACGGCTGTAACGGACTTACTTTGAAAGGAGTTCTTTCACGGCCTGGGTGGGAGAAAGGCAGAGAGAGAGAGAGGCGATTAGATCACGGTTTTAAATGATTACACCCGGTAAACCAACGGCAGCGGGAGAAGGGGAGGTGCCGGAAACGGCGCGGAGGAGTTTAGAGTCGTGGTAGCTGTGCAGCACGGAAACAGGCCCTTCGGCCCACCCTGTCCATGCTGGCCGAGTTGGCTGGTCCCATTTGCCTGCATTTGGCCCTCATCCCTCCAATCCCCTATATCTGCCCAAATGTCCTTTGAAAGTCATGGTTGTATCTGTTTCCACAGCTATGGTCGTGCAGCGGTAGAGTTGCTGCCTTACAGCGTAGAACGGTCCTAACTACGGGAGCTGAGGTAGGGAATTGAAGAATGCAGGTGAACAGAGGGATCTAGGAACAACTGTGCACAGTTCCCTGAAGGTGGATTCTCATGTAGATAGGGTGGTAAAGAAAGCATTTGGTGTGCTGGCCTTTATAAATCAGAGCATTGAGTATAGAAGTTGGGATGTAATGTTAAAATTGTACAAGGCATTGGTGAGGCCAATTCTGGAGTATGGTGTACAATTTTGGGTCGCCCAATTATAGGAAGGATGTCAACAAAATAGAGACAGAGTACAGAGGAGATTTATTAGAATGTTGCCTGGGTTTCAGCAACTAAGTTACAGAGAAAGGTTGAACAAGTTAGGTCTTTATTCTTTGGAGCGCAGAAGGTTAAGGGGGACTTGATAGAGGTCTTTAAAATGATGAGAGGGATAGACAGAGTTGACGTGGATAATCTTTTCCCACTGAGAGTAGGGAAGATTCAAACAAGGGGACATGACTTGAGAATTAAGGGACAGAAGTTTAGGGGTAACATGAGGGGGAACTTCTTTACTCAGAGAGTGGTGGCTGTGTGGAATGAGCTTCCAGTGAAGGTGGTGGAGGCAGGTTCGTTTTTATCATTTAAAAATAAATTGGATAGTTATATGGACGGGAAAGGAATGGAGGGTTATGGTCTGAGCGCAGGTAGATGGGACTAGGGGAGAATACGTGTTCGGCATGGACTAGAAGGGTCGAGATGGCCTGTTTCCGTGCTGTAATTGTTATATGGCTATATGGTGCTGTCTGTACGGAGTTTGCATGTTATCCCTGGGACCGCGTGGGTTTTCTCCGGGTGCTCCGGTTTCCTCCCACACTCCAAAGATGTGCAGGTTTGTAGGTTAATTGGCTTCTGTATTGGAGACCCTTGCACCATCTTTAATTGGATTTTATCATGCACTGACTTTATCTGTACATTGTGGACGGCTCAATTGTGCTGCCTCTCTGCTGACTGGTTAGCACCGCAACCAAAAGGCTGTTCTTCAGTCGGAGGGTGGTAACCTGTGGATCTTTAGGCAGAGGGTGGTGAACTGTGGAATTCATTGCCACAGAAGGCTGTGGAGGACATCAGTTGATATATTCATGGCAGAGATAGATTTTTGATTACTGCGGGTGTCAGGGGTTATGAGGAGAAGGCAGGAGAATGGCGTTGAGAGGGAGAGATAGATCGGCCGTGATTGAATGGCGGAGTTTAGAAGGATGAGGGGGGGGGGGTCTTATAGAAACATATAAAAATTATAAAAGGACTGGACAAGCTAGATGCAGGAAAAATGTTCCCAATGTTGGGCGAGTCCAGAACCAGGGGCCACAGTCTTAGTATAAAGGGGAGGCCATTTAAGACTGAGGTGAGAAAAAACTTTTTCACCCAGAGAGTTGTGAATCTGTGGAATTCCCTGCCACAGAGGGCAGTGGAGGCCAAGTCACTGGATGGATTTAAGAGAGAGTTAGATAGAGCTCTAGGGGTTAGTGGAATCAAGGGATATGGGGAGAAGGCAGGCATGGGTTATTGATTGGGGACGATCAGCCATGATCACAATGAATGGCGGTGCTGGCTCGAAGGGCCGAATGGCCTCCTGCTGCACATATTTTCTATGTTTTCTATGTTTCTATGGAGTAGACTTGATGGGGTGAAAGGCCTGATTCAAGTCAAGTCAAGTCAAGAGAGTTTATTGTCATGTGTCCCAGATGGGACAATGAAATTCTTGCTTGCTGCAGCACAACACAATATAGTAGGCATAAATACAGAACAGACCAGTGTGTCCATATAGCGTAGACCATATTCCGTGCGGTTCCCGGAGGTTTTTGTCAGTCTTCCTACCTGCTTCCTCTACCTGCAACCTCCTGCAACCTCCGGGAACCGCACGGAAACCTTGGGTGGGGCGCAAAGTCTCCAGAGGTTTCCGTTCAGGTTTCCTAAGTGGGACAGGGGCATAACCCAGCGGGACAGGCAGCATCTCTGGAGAGAAGGAATGGGTGTTGTTTTGGGTCGAGACCCTTCCTCTTATACAGATTGTTGAACTGACCTACACATATATATTCTGCTCCGATGACATGAACATATGAGAGGGTTTGAGGTGCATGGCTGTGGAGGCCTAGTCATTGGGTATTTTTTAAGGTGGAGGTTTCTTCCGTGCAGGCGTGCCGACATCCCTGCCTGCCGGGATAGATTGGAAACACCCTCGAACCGGAGGACGGTGAAGCAAGACTTGCGCGGGTCTCGACCGGGGTGGAGGGAGACACAGTTTGAAAGTTTGCAGCTATTTATCTTGTTGCCAAGTTACGATGATGGTGGTTTAATTAGTAAACAACTGTTCCATTACTTACTCCATTGTGGTTATTGTTCTGGGCAATGCAGAACAGGACATGAACCTTCACTGTTCCTCTGAGGGTGGTGAATCTGTGGAATTCACTGCCACAGGAGGCTGTGGATGCCAAGTCAATGGATATTTTTAAGACAGAGATAGATAGATTCTTAATTAGGATGGGTGGCAGAGGTAGCCAAAAGGGCCTGGCCTGACCCACTTTCATGACCTCATTCACAACCTTTTTTACTCGTGGACATTTTTCATCAGGCTAGAAAAACGCCCCGACCTACTTGATGCCACAAGTACCTACGACTAGCATCACGACCTGCTACGAACGACCTACGACCTCGTGACGACCATGCTGCGAGTATAAGTCAAGGGCAAACTCGGCAGAGGTTGTGAATTAGGTGGTGAAGTGGGACAGGGCCTTAACTCAGCAGGACAGGCAGCTTCTCCGGATAGTGGGAATGGACTCTGAAGAAGGGTCTCGACTTGAAATGTCACCCATTCCTCCTCCGCTCCAGAGATGCTGCCTGTCCCGCTGAGTTACTCCAGCACTTTGTGTCTGTCTTCGGTGTAAACCAGCATCTGCAGTTCCTTCCCACACAGGGTGTTAGGGGTTATGGGCAGGAGAATGGGTTTAGGAGGGAGAGATAGGTCAGCCATGATGGGCCGAATGGGCTAGTTGTGCTCCTCTCACCATTGGAGGTGGCGGTGAACTGGAGCAGCGTGTGCGAGTGTGCGAGTGTGAGAGTGTGGCGTGGTGGACATACCTGGATGAAGTCGAGGGGGTCCTCTTGTGTCAGGCGCTGGGACTGCTCGTCGATCTGCTGGATGAGGTCCATGGTGCGGTCCAGCATGTGGGAGGAGCGGGAGCTGTGGGCCAGCAGGCGCTGACCCTCCTCGTCCACCATGCTCAGCACCTCCTCCTCCCCCTCCCGCAGGCTCTCCCGCCACTCCGAGAACTTCTTCGCCAGGTTCCCCTTCAGCCGGCCCATCTGTGTCTGCAACCCACAAACCATGGCCGCCTGTCCGTTAACATGCTCTGGCACTGGGGCGGGGGAGGGGGAGGGGAGACACCCCCACCTCCACATGTGAAGGGATCTTTCTTTGGGGGTCCTTTCTTTTGAGGGACATTTTCCGAGGGGACATTTTATGCAGGGGTGGGGGGGGGGGGGGGGTTCATGGGGGAGGGGGGTTCATGGGGGGGGGGGGGGGGGGTTCATGGGGGGGGGGGGGGAGGGGGGTTATGGGGGAGGGGGGTCATGGGGGAGGGGGGTTATGGGGGCGGGGGGGGTTTATGGGGGGGGGGGGTTCATGGGGGGACGGGGTTCATGGGGGTGGGGGGAGGGGTTATGGGGGTGGGTTCATGGGGGGGGTTTATGGGGGGCGGGGGGGGGGGGGGGTTATGGGGGCGGGGGGGGGGTTTCATGGGGGGGGGGGGGGGGGGTTATGGGGGGGGGGGTTCGGGGGGGGGGGGGCTTTTGGGGGTGGGGGGGGGGGGGTTCATTATGGGGGGGGGGGGGCGGGGGGGGATGGGGGGGGGTTATGGTGGGTGGGGGGGGGGGGTCAATGGGGGGGGGGGGGGGGGGGGGGGGGGGGGCTCATGGGGGGGGGGGAGGGGTTTATGGGGGGGGGGGGGGGGGGGGGGGGGGGGGGGGTTCATGGGGGGGGGGGGTTTATGGGGGAGGGGGTTCATGGGGGGAGGGGGTTTATGGGGGAGGGGGGGGGGGGGGGGGGGTTTATGGGGGCGGGGGGGGGGGGTTTATGGGGGAGGGGGGGGGGTTTATGGGGGGGGGGGGGGATGGGGGGGGGGTGGGGGGGGGGGGGGCGGGGGGTTATGGGGGCGGGGGGGAGGGGGGTTTATGGGGGCGGGGGGGGGTTTATGGGGGGGGGGGAGGGGTTTATGGGGGAGGGGGGGGGGTTATGGGGGGGGGGGGGGGGGGGTCATGGGGGGCGGGGGGGTTTTATGGGGGCGGGGGGGGGGTTTATGGGGGCGGGGGGGGGGTTTATGGGGGGGGGGGGGGATGGGGGGGGGGGGGGGGGGGGGTTCAGGGGGGGGGGGGTTTATGGGGGGGGGGGGGGGTTCATGGGGGCGGGGGGTTCATGGGGGGGGGGTTTATGGGGGAGGGGGGGTTTATGGGGGGGGGGGGCGGGGGGTTCATGGGGGGGGGGGGGGGGGACTCGGTGGGGCCAAAGGACCTGTTTCCACGCTGTATGTCCGAAGTACAGCATTACAATGGAAGGGGAAATGTTTAAAAGAGATATGAAGGGCATTTAATTTTACCTAGAGGATATCAGGTGCCTGTAACGTGGTGGAGGCAGATATGATCGTGGTATTCATGAGGCTTTTAGGATTGGCACATGGGTATGAAGGGAATGGAGGGATATGGATCACGTGCAGGCAGAGGAGATTAGTTTAACTCAGCATCATGCTCAGCACAGACATTGTGGGCCCAAGGGCCTGTTCCTGTGCTGTGCTGCATCCTATATAGTAAGGTAGCAGTCTAGAGAGCAGGATATGAGTGGGAGTAAGAGAGTTGAGCGTGGTTAATTGTTGTATGGAAGAATGAAATGCCTACTTGCAGCAGCACAACAAGCCTGTACACACAACACACACAGATAATGGATAATACACACAATGTGACAGTTCTATAACCACATGGAATCACCAGGAGGAAGACAGCAATTGTGTGGGACCTTTGTTTAGACTGAAACTGCTCCACCTCTCTTTGACCATCGTTACTTTTTCCATACCTTTCATTCATTTGTTCTATACTTCTCTATTTTACCGTCTATATCTCTTGTTTCCCTCTCCCCCGACTCTCAGCCTGAAGAAGGGTCTCGACCCGAAACGTCACCCATTCCTTCCCTCCAGAGATGCTGCCTGTCCCGCTGGGTTACTCCAGCACCTTGTGTTGAATACAAGGTTGCAGCCCCTGCAGTCTCTTGAGCCACCTTTTCTACAACTCCATCCCTTTCCCTCGATCAGAGGGAACAGGTGCTGGTCCCGCGCCCCACACCTACCGTCCTGCTAGACGTGAACACGGGGGGGCCCTCTCGAGCCCGCGCTGCCGTTCAACGTGATCCTGGCCCATCTATCTCCACGCCTCGTCTCCTCCCTTGCACCAGTTCCTGCTTCCCCATTGCACACTGCTGCCGGTGCTGCCTGTGCGGAGTTTGCACGTTCTCCCCATGACCGCGTGGGTTTCTTCCGGGTCCTCCGGCTTCCTCCCACGTCTCAGAGACGTGCGGGCTTACAATTAATTGTCTTCTGTAAATAGCCCCTAGTGTGTCAGATAGAACTGGTGTATGGGGGGGGGGGGGGGGGGGGGGGGGGGGGGGAGATCGCTGGTCGGCGTGGACTCGGTGGGCAAAAGGCCCTGTTTCCACACTGTATCTCTAAACTAAACCTAAACTATTTCTTGTCATCAGCCTTCCTACCTCTACAGATGCCCTGTAGGCAGTATCCTCACATCGTGGCCTGGTACGGCAATCCAACACACAGGAACGCAAGAGGCTGCAGAGAGTGTTGGAATCAGCCCAGTTCATCAAAAGACAATAGACAATAGGTGCAGGAGGAGGCCATTCGGCCCTTCGAGCCAGCACCGCTATTCAATGTGTTCATGGCTGATCATCCCCAATCAGTACCCCGTTCCTGCCTTCTCCCCATATCCCCTGACTCCACTATCTTTAAGAGCCCTATCTAGCTCTCTCTTGAAAGCATCCAGCAAACCTGCCTCCACCGCCCTCCGAGGCAGAGAATTCCACAGACTCACCATTCTCTGTGAGAAAAAGTGTTTCCTCGTCTCCGTTCTAAATGGCTAACTCCTTATTCTTAAACTGTGGCCCCTGGTTCTGGACTCCCCCAACATCGGGAACATGTTTCCTGCCTCTAGCGTGTCCAAGCCCTTATTCAGCCATGATCACATTGAATGGCGGTGCTGGTTCGAAGGGCCGAATGGCCTACTCCTGCACCTCTTGTCTATTGTCTGTTGTCATACGACAATAACGTTGAACGACTTCAGTCAAACCAGCGTGAAAGTGCCATTACTTTGCCATCCACGTCCCCGCCCACAGTTCCATGCCCACACTTACCTTTATGTCATTCTCTGTCTTTTTCAGGTCCTGATATTTGAAGTGACAATTCTGTTGAGTTTGGAACAGAGTCTTCACACGGGTGAGCAGCTTGGCCTGGGGAGAGAGCAGGTTTGAACTCTTTCGACTTTAGAGATACAGCGTGGGAAAAAAACAGGTCCTTCGGCCCACCGAGTGGGTGCCGACCAGTGACAACCCCGTACACTCACACCATCGCAAGGTTACAATTTTTGCTGAAGCCAATTAGCCTACAAACCCGGCACGTCTTTGGAGTGTGGGAGGAGGCCGGAGCACCCGGAGTAAACCCACGCAGGTCACGGGGAGAACATAGAAACATAGAAACATGGAAATTAGCTGCAGGAGTAGTCCATTCGGCCCTTCGAGCCTGCACTGCCATTCAATATGATCATGGCTGATCATCCAACTCAGTATCCCGTACCTGCCTTCTCTCCATACCCTCTGATCCCCTTAGCCACAAGGGCCACATCTAACTCCCTCTTAAATATAGCCAATGAACTGGCCTCGACTACCCTCTGTGGCAGAGAGTTCCAGAGATTCACCACTCTCTGTGTGAAAAAAGTTCTTCTCATCTCCGTTTTAAAGAATTTCCCCCTTATCCTTAAGCTGTGACCCCTTGTCCTGGACTTCCCTAAACATCGGGAACAATCTTCCTGCATCTAGCCTGTCCAACCCCTTAAGAATTTTGTAAGTTTCTATAAGATCCCCCCTCAATCTCCTAAATTCTAGAGAGTATAAACCAAGTCTATCCAGTCTTTCTTCATAAGACAGTCCTGACATCCCAGGAATCAGTCTGGTGAACCTTCTCTGCACTCCCTCTATGGCAATAATGTCCTTCCTCAGATTTGGAGACGTACAAACTCCGTACAGACAGCGCCCAAGGTCAGGATGGAACCCGGGTCTCTGGCGCCGTGAGGCAGCAACTCTACCGCTGCGCCACCGTGCCGCACAAACTATAGGTTAAGTATGTATAAGGGGTTTAGATACTACTTTTGGCATTGAGTTTGGGTTTTCTTGGTTGAGCGCTTATCCTAGTGTTAGAGCACGTACACAATGTGAAACGTTTTACAGTAGATTCACCTTTTCGCTCAATTCCCAAACATGTTAACATCACACTCAAAATGAAGGTCCCTATAAACGCAGATCAACGTCACATGGAAAAGTCGGCACTGGGTCAGAGTTCACATCCCCGGATTGGCCCGGAACACCACCTGGAATTTCGATTGCGTCTCCACAACTTTTGTCGGCACTGGGCATGTACTCGCTGGAGTTAGAAGGATGAGGGGGTGGGACCTCATTGAAACTTAACGATTAGTGGATAGAGTAGATGTGGAGAGGATGTTTCCACTAGTGGGAGAGTCTAGGACTAGAGGGCACAGCCTCAGAATAAAAGGACGTACTTTTAGGAAGGAGATGAGGAGGAATTTCTTCAGTCAGAGGGTGGTGAATCTGTGAAATTCATGGCCACTGAAGGCTGTGGAGGTCAAGTCAATGGATATTTTTACGGTGGAGATGGATAGATTCTTGATCAGTGCGGTTATCAAGGATTATGGGGGAGAAGGCAGGAGAATGGGATTAAGAGGGGAAGATAGATTGGCCATGACTGATTGGCGGAGTAGACTTGATGGGCCGAATGGCCTAATTCTGCTCCTTTTACATGAAACTGCATTTGACACATGTCCCTCCACACCCTTCCCAAGTGCTTCAAGGGGGTAATTAGGAGCAAGGAGACAACTTGTGGGTGGCACACTGCTTAACTCGGTGACTGCAATGACTGTGTAGGAAGGAACTGCAGATGCCGGTTTACACTGAAGGTAGACACAAAATGCTGGAGTAACTCAGCGGGACAGGCGGCATCTCTGAAGAGAAGGAATGGGCAACATTTCGGCAGCGAGACCATTCTTTAGAAATTGTCACATGTACTGAGGTGTAGTGAAAAGCTGTTGTTTGTGTGCTATCCAGTCAAAGAAAATGCTGTACACACATACAACCTAGCCGTCCACAGAACACAGCTACAGGGTGTTGAAGAAGGAACTGCAGATGCTGGAAAATCGAAGGTACACAAAAATGCTGGAGAAACTCAGCGGGTGCAGCAGCATCTATGGAGCGAAGGAGAGAGGCAACATTTCTGGCCGAAACCCTTCTTCAGACTTCTTCTTCTGCCAGCAAACTGGTCGGATCACACCAGGTAGTTCAAAAGAGAAAAGGAAACAGAGTGTAGAATATAGTGTTCCAGCCACAGGGAAAATGCAGATAAATAGAATGGTAATATCCAAATGAACTGGATAGAGTCTAATATCCAGACTAACTATCTTTGCTTGCTACAGATAATGTAAAGAGAAGGGAAACAGTGGGCAGAATATAGTGGTACAACTCCAGAGAAATAATTAGTTTAAAAAAAATCAGAATTTGATCAGCATTAGATTAAAAAATATATAACATGAATAATTAGATGAAATAAATCCACGGAAGGCTGTGGAGGCCAAGTTAATGGGTATTTTTAAAACAGAGATAGATAGATTCTTGAAGTCTAAATTTAGTCTGAAGATAGAAGTCTGAAGAAGGGTTTCCTTCGCTCCATTGATGCGCTGCCCCCCGCTGAGTCTCTCCAGCTATTTGCATAGAAAACATAGACAATTTCCTTCGAGCCTGCACCGCCATCCATATGATGGCTGATCATCCACCTCAGTATCCTGTACCTGCCTTCTCTCCATACCCCCTGATCCCTTTAGCCACAAGGGCCACATCTAACTCCCTCTTAAATATAGCCAATGAACTGTGGCCTCAACTACCCTCTGTGGCAGAGAGTTCCACAGATTCACCACTTCTTGTGTGGTGCGTAACCTTAGATAGTTTTTGATCAGGGGTTGTCAGGGGTTATGGGGAGAAGGCAGGAGAATGTGGTTGGGAGGGAGAGATAGGTCAGCCATGATTGAATGGCAGAGTGGACTTGATGGGCTGAATGGCCTAATTCTCCTCCTAGAACTTGTGAATTCAGAATATGGGCAATATAGTAAATCAGAAATATCAAAATTAGAATAAACAAAAATCAGAACTTCGCAATATTAGATAAAATAAAGCATAACGCCAACAGTACTTGATAACAAATCATAGATGAGAAGAACTTTTTTTACACAGAGAGCGGTGAATCTCTGGAACTCTCTGCCACAGAGGGTAGTCGAGGCCAGTTCATTGGCTATATTTAAGAGGGAGTTAGATGTGGCCCTTGTGGCTAAAGGGATCAGGGGGTATGGAGAGAAGGCAGGTACGGGATACTGAGTTGGATGATCAGCCATGATCATATTGAATGGTGGTGCAGGCTCGAAGGGCCGAATGGCCTACTCCTGCACCTAATTTCTATGTTTCTATATCATCAATTAGATACAAGTACGACTTTACTGAAACTTTTTCATTCCGCCCACAATATTTAACATGGAAAAGAATATGTGATTCTGTTTGTAGTTTGTTTGGTTGGTTGTGTGTTTGTCTTTTTGCACAAAGTCCGCGAGCATTGCCACTTGTCATTTCACTGCGCATCTCGTATGTGTATGTGACAAATAAACTTGGCTTGACTCGATCAGATTATTGACAGTATTAGATCAATAAATCAGAAATATCATAAATTGGACAGTATTAAAAATTTGGAAATAATTTTATTTAATCATATTTTGTTCAACATAACCATATAACCATATAACAATTACAGCACGGAAACAGGCCATCTCGACCCTTCTAGTCCGTGCCGAACACATAATCTCCCCTAGTCCCATATACCTGCGCTCAGACCATAACCCTCCATTCCCTTCCCGTCCATATAACTATCCAATTTATTTTTAAATGATAAAAACGAACCTGCCTCCACCACCTCCACTGGAAGCTCATTCCACACAGCCACCACTCTCTGAGTAAAGAAGTTCCCCCTCATGTTACCCCTAAACTTCAGTCCCTTAATTCTCAAGTCATGTCCCCTTGTTTGAATCTTCCCTACTCTCAGTGGGAAAAGCTTATCCACGTCAACTCTGTCTATCCCTCTCATCATTTTAAAAACCTCTATCAAGTCCCCCCTTAACCTTCTGCGCTCCAAAGAATAAAGCCCTAACTTTTTCAACCTTTCTCTGTAACTTAGTTGCTGAAACCCAGGCAACATTCTAGTAAATCTCCTCTGTACTCTCTCTATTTTGTTGACTAAAACATGTTGATTTAAATGTGCTATATAAATAAAAAAGTGTTATTGATTGATTAAAAAAAAATATTGCCGTAATTAGATTAACATATTAGATCAACTAATAAATATAATATGGGCGGTGTTAGATAAAATTAAATCAGAATGGCCACAGAAATGCGATAGATTAAATATAAATTACAGATTTAATTAAGATTGACAGTAACTCAGATAATCTCAGCATGCAACAGGTAGGAATGACAAGAGAAGGCAGAATATAGACAGACACACAGAGCTGGAGTAACTCGGTGGCACAGCGGTAGAGTTGCTGCTTTAACAGTGCTTACAGCTCGCAGCGGCAGAGTAACGCAATAGATGAAATAGATCAATGATCATATTTATATTCAATCCCGACTATGGGCGCTGTCTGTACGGGCTTTGTACCTTCTCCCCGTGAGAAACCGTGTGGCTTTCCTCCCACACCCCAAAGACCCACAGGTTTGTAGGCTAATTGGCTTGGCCCTCTCCCTCTCCCTCTCCCTGTCCCTCTCCCTGTCCCTCTCCCTCTCCCTGTCCCTCTCCCTGTCCCTCTCCCTCTCCCTGCACCTGTATTTTCTGCCCTTCCCTGTCCACACCTGTATTTTCTGCACTTCTCTACACCACTGTGCCCCTCTGTCCCTCTACCCCTACACTCTCTACATCCCTTACCCCCTCTGTACCTCCTCTCCTCGAACCCCTCTCTCCCCGCGTCCCACTGTGGCCATCTCTCTTAAACTCTGTCTGCACCCCCTCTGTACCTCTACGCCCCTCCATCACCGTCTCTTCCCTCCCCAGCGTCCCCTCTCTCTCCAACCCCCCCCCCCCCTCCATGTCCCCCTCTCTCCCCAGCCCCCAGCTGGCCTGCACCCGTCTGTCCCTGCCCCCCCTCTCTCTATGCCACCGTCTCTGTACCCCCCTTATGTACCCTCTCTCTCTCTCTCTACCCCCTGTCTCTCCCCCCGTCTCTCCCCCCTGTCTCTCCCCCTCTCTCCCCCCTCTCTCCCCCCCTGTCTCTACCCCCTGTCTCTACCCCTGTATCCCCCCCTCTCTCTCTCCCCCTGTCTCTCTCCCCCTGTCTCTCCCCCCCCTCTCTCTCTCCCCCCCCTGTCACCCCCTTGTCCCCCCCCTTGTCTCTCCCCCTCTCTCTCCCCCCTGTCTCCCCCCTGTCTCCCCCTGTCTCCCCCCCTGTCTCCCCCTGTCACCCCCCTGTGTCACCCCCCTGTCACCCCCCTGTCACCCCCCCTTGTCACCCCCCTGTCACCCCCCTGTCTCCCCCCTTGTCACCCCCTTGTCTACCCCTGTGTGTTTACCTTGAGCGAGTCCCGGGCAGTATCCAGCGATGTGACGGTGTGTTCCCGGTGAGCTCCACTGTCCATACACGATGTACACACACACTGTCCGTCCTGCTGACAGAAGAGTTGTAGGGGTTGCCCGTGTTGGGGACACAGCCGCTCGGCCCGTCCACCTGCTGCTACTGTTGCTACATCTAGTGCGGGGAGCGGGGCAGTGACGGGGCCACTACAGGTGGGACAGTCCAGGCTTCCACCCAGCGCTGTATCCGAGTATCGGGCACAGTCGGAGCACAGGCGGTGACCACAGGGCAGACGCCGGGCACTGGCGGCCAGACCGGGGGAGCGGCACACGGCGCAGTCCGACGCCGGCACCGGGGTGTCCATGGGCGGCGGCAGCAGCAGAGTGACCGCGGGGAGCGGAGCCGGCAGCACAGACACAGAGAGAGAGAGAGAGAGGGAGACAGAGACAGGACAGGACAGGACAGGACAGGACAGGACAGGACAGGACAGCCCGGGGTTAACCCTTCCCCAGCCCCCCCCCCACACACACACACACACACACACGCCCTTCGGCCCGGCCCCGCCCTGCTAGCCCAATGGACAAAAACTGACCGCTCCCCCTCACACACGCCCAGTGTCCACACCTAACACCCCCCCCCCCCCCCACCCCCCACACACACACACACGCCAACCGGACCAACAAACATCCCCTCACAACCCAATGGAGACCAGACAGAATGTGAATGGAGGAGTAGACTGGAGTTTAGAAGGATGAGAGGAGATCTCATTGAAACATATAAGATTGTTAAGGGTCTGGACATACTAGAGGCAGGAAACATGTTTGCGATGTTGGGGGAGTCCAGAACCAGGGGCCACAGTTTAAGAATAAGAAGTAAACCATTTAGAACGGAGACGAGGAAACACTTTTTCTCACAGAGAGTGGTGAGTCTGTGGAATTCTCTGCCTCAGAGGGCGGTGGAGGCGGGTTCTCTGGATACTTTCAAGAGAGAGCTAGATAGGGCTCTTAAAAATAGTGGAGTCAGGGGATATGGGGAGAAGGCAGGAACGGGGTACTGATTGGGGATGATCAGCCATGATCACATTGAATGGTGGTGCTGGCTCGAAGGGCCGAATGGCCTCCTCCTGCACCTGTTGTCTATTGTCTATTGTCTAGACTCGATGGGCCGAATGGCCTGCTCCTCCCTGAACTCATGATGGAGGGTCCAACACCCAAACGTCACCCGTTCCTTCTCTCCACAGATGCTGCCTGACCCACTGTGTTACTCCAGTTTTAGCTGACACTATCACCCCCTTCTCTCCCCCTCCCCCCCCCATTCCCTGTGCCCCACCCTGTTTCTCCCACTCTCCCCATTCCCCCCTCACCCCATCACCCCCCCCCCCCTCCTTTCCACCTACATCCCATCCTCTGGCTTCACATGCCACTCCTCTTGTTTAGGAACAGGTAACAAACGAGCTTCACACTCATGTGTCCCCTGGGGCAAGCAATATCCCTTCCCTGGTATATAGGGTGTCATAGAACAGTGCAGGCCATTCAGCCCACAACAAACTATGATGCCAAGATCACAGTGGTGCAGTGCTAGAGTTGTTGAGACCCGGGTTCAATCCTGACGTTTGTACCTTCTCCCCGTGACCTGCGTGGGTTTGCTCCGAGATCTTCGGTTTCCTCCCACACTCCAAAGACGTACAGGAATGTGGATCAATTGGCTTGGCGGAAATGTAAATGGTCTATAATGGGTGTAGGATAGTGTTAAACCCCTGTCCCACTTAGGAGACCTAAACAGCAACCTCTGGTGACCTTGCCCGCCACCCAAGGTTTCCGTGAGGTCACCGGAGGTTTTGGTCACTCTCCCTGATGGTTGAAAGTGGTCTCCGTGTGGTCGAGGCTTCATCTCGGTTGCTGCTATTTTTTCATCATGATTAAAACCGGCCTCGACTGTAAATAGGTTTTTTGTAAATCGATATTTTTTTAGTCGCAGGTCTAGTGGAAGCCGGTTTTCTTCATAGTGGAGGAAGGTTTTCAACATGTGCACGGGAGGTGGTAGGAGGTTGCAGGTCACCTCGACCTTGATTTTTTTTTTGGGTGGCGGGCAAGGTCACCAGAGGTTGCTGTTTAGGTCTCCGAAGTGGGACAGGGGCATCAGTGTGCGGGGGGTCGCTGGTCGGTGCGGACTCGGGTGGTGGGCCGAAGGGCCTGTTTCCGCGCTGTATCTCTAAAACTAAACTGAACTAAACTAAATCAAAGGTAGACAAAAATGCCGGAGAAACTCAGCGGGTGCAGCGGCATCTATGGAGCGAAGGAAATAGGCAACGTTTTCGGGCCGAAACCCAAGGAAAAAAATCGAAGGTACCCAAAAATGCTGGGGAAACTCAGGGGTTGCAGCAGCATCTATGGAGCAAAGGAAATAGGCAACGTTTCGGGCCGAAACCCTTTCGGGTTTCGGCTCAGGGGTTGCAGCAGCATCTATGGAGCAAAGGAAATAGGCAACGTTTCGGGCCAAAACCCTTTGGGTTTCGGCCCGAAACGTTGCCTATTTCCTTGGGTTTCGGCCCGAAACGTTGCCTATTTCCTTTGGTTTCGGCCCGAAACATTGCCTATTTCCTTTGCTCCATAGATGCTGCTGCACCCACTGAGTTTCTCCAGCATTTTTGTCTACCTTCGATTTTCCAGCATCTGCAGTTCCTTCTTAAACTAAATCAAATCTCTTCCACCTGCACGTGATGGCAAAAAGGTTCTGACTGTCTACCCTATTTATGCATTTCATCATTGTATACACTTCTATCAGGTCTCCCCTCAACCTCTGGTATTCCATAGAAAACAATCCAAATCTGGATTACGCCCATCGGACTCTTCCCCCCCCCCCCCCCCCCCCCCCCCCCCCCATGTCCAGCAGCGGAAGGGCCCTACACTGTGGTCCTCCCCCACCGAGCCTTGGCGTTGGCTGCACCGCGCTTCAGTGCGCCCGTCAGCACGTACTCCGCCCATGAGGATGGAGGTCACGGCTCAGATTGAGGCTCAGATCTCCAAGCTCAGCATAAAACTGGGTGAAGGAACACGCTGGCCTTAGATGCTGTGTGAAAGAGCAACAACACAATGGGCCACTTTTAACCAACAAAGGCTGCTGAATCAGCACCACAGCTGCGATAAGACAGCACTGATATAAGTTGCAACATGTGAATGGACACATTGAATGGCCGGCAAATCCCACCATCACCCTTGCTTGTCCGCATACCAGACTGGCCCAGACACACAGCAGGGAAACTGGCCGTTCATAGTCATAGAGTGATACAGTGTGGAAACAGGCCCTTCGGCCCAACTTGCCCACAATGTCCCAGCTACACTAGTCCCACCTGCCTGCGTTTGGTCCATATCCCTCCAAACCTGTCCTATCCATGGTTACACAAAAAAGCTGGAGAAACTCAGCGGGTGCAGCAGCATCTATGGAGCGAAGGAAATAGGCAACGTTTCGGGCCGAAACCCTTCTTCAGACTGATCGGGGGCGGGGGTGGGTGGGGACAAGAAAGGGAAAAGGAGGAGTAGCAAGAAGGCTGGGGGATGGGAGGAGACAGCAGGGGGGCTGAGGAAGGGGAGGAGACAGCAAGGACTAACAAAATTGGGAGAATTCGATGTTCATGCCCCCGGGGTGCAGACTCCCCAAACGGAATATGAGGTGCTGTTCCTCCAATTTCCAATTTTCAAGATATGTCCTATCCATGTACCTGTCTAACTGTTTCTTAAATGTTGGGGTAGTCCCAGCCTCAACTACCTCCTCTGGCAGCTTGTTCCATACACCCAGCACCCTCTGTGTGAAAAAGTTACCCCTCGGATTCCTATTAAATCTTTTCCCCTTCACCTTAAACCTGTGTCCTCTGGTCCTCGATTCCCCTACTCTGGGCAAGAGACTCTGCCCAATCTATTTGCCCCAACCCGTCAGTGCCAACCAAGATGCCCCATCCAACTTAGTCCCATTTACCCGCTAATCCCTGGAGGAACTCAGCAGGTCAGGCAACATCTCTAGAGGGAAAGGGGTGATTTTTGTTCTGACACCATTCATTGAGTCTCACAGTTAGATGCCACAGTGTCAAGGTTGAAAGGTTTTTCTCCACAGATGCTGCCTGACTGCTGAGTTATTCCAGCACTTTGTGTCTATCTTCAGAATAAACCAGCATCTGCAGTTCCATTCTACACACTCCCTCCAAACCCTTCCTGCCCATGTATTTGTACTTGTCTTTTAAACGTTGGGATAGTCCCAGCCTCAACTACCTCCTCTGGCAGCTTGTTCCATACACCCACCTGGAAAAAGTTACCCCTCAGGTTCTGATTAAATCATTCCCTCTCGACTTAAACCTTTGGTTTATTAACCTCTGGTCAACGGGTGTTTGGAAGGAAACCAGAGCACCCTGAGAAAACCCACGCGGTCACATGGAGAACGTGCAAACTCCACACAGACAGTACCCGAGCAATAACCAGGCCGTGTGTGGCTTGTCAAAGTCAGAGCTCGGCCGCAAGAGCCAGGGTCACATATCACGTTGGGTGGCACGGCGGTGCAGCGGCAGTGTTGCTGCCTCTCAGTGTCGGAGACGCAGGTTATACCCCGACTATCCTGTCTCCGTGACACCCGTGGGTTTTCTCCGGGTGCTCCGGTTTTCTCCCGCACTCCAAAGACGTGCAGGTTTGTAAGTTCATTGTCTTCAGTGAAAATGTTAAATTGTCCGTAGCGTGTAGGATCGTGTTAGTAGTGTACAGGGGTGATCGCTGGTCGGCACGGTCTCAGTTTGCCGAAGGACCTGTTTCCACGCTGTATCTCTGAACTAATCTAAACTGACCACCCACTGAATGAGCCATACATTCTCCCACTCCATCTCACTGCGAGACTCATTGAAACAAGTTTGAAACAAGTTTATTCATGGATAACCCCTTGAGATGGACAGTCATCTCATTTTCGAGGGGGTCCAACATAAAACATACAGCACAAGACATTACAACATAGGATAGCAGCTCATTGGAAAGTGGTACCCACACACCAAGTCGCATAACCCCTCTAGGTAAACTTGTTGATGAGTTTTATAGAATTGTTCGAATTGACTTTAGCATATCCAATAATAATACCAGTTATATGGTTATCAGGACTTCAAATGCTTTCACACAGAGCAAGCTAGATAATACAAGCTTGAAGACAAGGAATACTAGAATAGAATTGAATAGAATATGTTTGGCTGTCATTGCACAAAACTGAGCAACGAAATTCCATTTGCTTCTCCTCCGGGGTAAAGCAAGGCTCAACACGACACCAATGCACATATGTACATTAATAGTCTGGATATAAATACATTTTTAAAAGAGATGAAAAGAATTTAGCGGTATTCCTCGAAGTTACTTCTTGCTTCCCAGTGTTCACTATTGGAGTTAAGCTCTTTTATCGCACAATGGTAGAAACTATTTTTTTAGTCTACCAGTGTGATTACCTACTATGATCCAGTATCTAATACTTATCATTGCCAGAACATCAACCAGCATGACCTAGTGACTTTGGAAGATGAAGGCCGAGGATCCACTAACCTGTCTTCATCAGGCATGGGTGCAGCAGGAGTCGACAAAGCGAATGGGAGTCCACATCTAGTTGAGGATATGAAATGGAGCATCACACTACTCAGTACACTCGTGAGTAAGGCCACACCTGGCCTTTACCACCTCAGGTCAATTGAGGAAATTCAGAGTGCCATAGAGGAGTGCCAGAAGCTTCTACGCAGCGGCGTTGGAAAGCATCTTGTCCGGGAACATTACCATCTGGTTTGGGAATTGCTCTGCCAAGGACAAGAAGGCTCTGCAGAGAGTAGTGCGTTCGGACGAACGCACTATGGGAACTTCACTCGCCCCCCTGCAGGAACTATACATCAGGAGGTGCAACTCCAGAGCAAACAAAATCATGGGAGACCCCTTCCACCCCTGCAACGGACTGTTCCAGCTGCTACGGTCAGGCAAACGCCTCCGTTGCCATGCGGTGAGAATGGAGAGGTTGAGAAGGAGTTTCTTCCCAGAGGCCATTCGGACTGTAAACACCTATCTCACCAGGGACTAACTCTACTGAACGTTTTTCCTTCCATTATTTATTATGTAAAAGAATATGTGTGTTATGATTGTGTTTATAGTTTGTTTGGTTGTTTTGTTCTCTTTTGCACAAAAGCCCGCGAGCATTGCCACTTTCATTTCACTGCACATCTCGTATGTGTATGTGACAAATAAACTTGACTTGACTTGACTTGACTTCAAGTTCCTGGGCGGCACGTCTCTGAAGATCTGCCCTGGACCCAGCTCATTGACAGCCCATCAACACCTCTACTCCCTCAGAAGGTTGAGGAGAAGAGACAAATATTCTCTTGGCCTTGTACAGGTGTACGGTAGAGAGAGCGTTGGTCGACTGCATCACGGCCCGGCTTGGCCACTAGAACGCCCCAGGAATGAAGGAGATTACAAAACGTTGTGGACACTGCCCCGTCCATCACTGGTACTGACCTCCCCACCATCAAAGGGATCTACGGGAGGCTCTGCCTCAATAAGGCAGCCAGCATCATCAGAGGCTCACACCACCCTGACCACACTCTCATTTCACCCCTGCCATCAAGAAGAAGGTACAGGAGTCTGAAAACTGTAATTCCCAGGTTCAGGAACAGCTTCTTCCCTTCAGCCATCAAGCTCAGCACTACACAAGACTAGCATCAAATGAACTGCCAAGGACTGATTTTGGTTGCACTAAGGACTTTGGTTTTATGCATTTGTATTACTTATAGTGTACTGTTCTGTGTCTTTTTTCTTTTTTTCTCTTTTTTGTTTGTATGGATATATTGACATTAGATCTGTTCAATTAATTTAATCAATCTCTGTAAAGCACTTTGGTTCAAATACTGGTTTTGTTGAAAAGTGCTATATAAATAAAGATTATTATTATTATTATTACTGTTATTAATTCAAGATTAAAGTCAAGTGAGTTTATTGTCATGTGTCCCTGATAGGACAATGCAATTATTGCTTTGCTTCAGCACAACAGAACATAGTAGGCATTGACTACAGAACAGATCAGTGTGTCCATATACCATTATATAAATATATACACACATGAACAAATAAACTGATAAAGTGCAAATAACAGATAATGGGCTATTAATGATCAGAGTTTTGTCCGAGCTGAGTTTAATAGCCTGATGGCTGTGGGGAAGCAGCTATTCCTGATCCTGGTCATTGCAGTCTTCAGGCTCCTGTACCTTCTACCTGAAGGTAGCAGGGAGATGAGTGTGTGGCCAGGATGGTGTGGGTCCTTGATGATACTGCCAGCCTTTTTGAGGCAGCGACTGCGATAAATCCCCTCGATGGAAGGAAGGTCAGAGCTGATGATGGACTGGGCAGTGTTTACTACTTTTTGTAGTCTTTTCCGCTCCAGGGCACTCAAGTTGCTGAACCAAGCCACGATGCAACCGGTCAGCATGCTCTCTACTGTGCACCTGTAGAACCTGTATTGATTTATCGATTTAAAATATAGACATATATTGTGTGTTATATTGTGGGCCCGTTTAACTGTTGCAAGTGAGAATATCATTGTTCCATTGTTGGTAGATATGGCAATGAATCACTCTTGACTCTTGCCACTCACTGCCAGCCAAATCTCAATTCCCTTATACCACTTCCCAGAAGCAAATCAGGGAATTATTTGTGTTGCAAACGTATAAAGCATTCTTGGACCAAATCCGAACATCCTTGATTGGACTTTGCTGGTTTAACCTTGTACTATTCCCTTATCATCCACCTATACCAGGGGTTCCCAACCTTTGTTTTGTCCCGTTTACCCCAGGCAACTTTTTGAAAGTCAATTTACCCCCATCCTGTTTTGTTCAGTAATTTGAGTTTTCACTTCTTCCACAAGAAAGCAACTGACAAAGGGGCCATTTTTAAATACTGTTTTTAACATTAGTTCCAGAATCAACAATATTACACCCCAGGCTGGGAACCCTTGGTCTACACACTATAATGGCTCGGTTGTAATCATGCATTGTCTTTTTGCCTACGGGGCATCGGAGAAGGGAGATGGCAGCCCTGCTGGCAGTCTGTTTGTTTTTCATCCTTTTTGTTATTTTTAGCGTTTGTTTAAAGTTTGTTTTAATGTTCCTCTGTTTGTTGTGTGTGGGGGGAGAGGGGAGGGTATCGGAGGTAACTTTCTTTTCAAGTTCTTACATTCCCGGAGAGGTGATCAAGTTTTGGATCATATCCTCTGGGCTCTGCGGCCTACCATCGACGGAGTTAGAAGCCGCCTCGGACTGTCGTGAGCCCTTACCATCGGAGCGGATCCCTTGCCTGGGATCGCTCCCACCGCGGCCTGTGGACTTACCATCGAGGGCTCACAGTCTCGGGTGAGGCTGAGTCGGGAGCTCCAATGCCGCAGAAGGTTCGTCCAGCCCCGACGTGAGGTTTGATCGCCCGTTGCGTGGGGTAGCTGACTCCCCCCCGATGCAGGAGCTGAACGCCTCAACGCGGAGGGCCTGAACGCTGCCGGTTACGGGAGTCAAGATCGTCCCGTCAACGGAGGGCTCGAGGCCCCCGACCAAGGAAGAACAAAGGGAAAGGACTTGAACTTTATTTTCGCCTTCCATCACAGTGAGGAATGTGTAGGAGTCACTGTGGTGGATGTTCATGTTAAAATGTGTTTTTTGAGTGATCTGTTGCTTTTTTAAATTGTATGACTGACCTGGCCCGTGAAACTACACTGCACCAATTGGCGTATGTGACAATACATGAACCTTATGCTGACTGGATAACACGCAACAAAAGCTTTTCACTGTACCTCGGTACACATGATAATAAACTCAACTGAAGTACCTTCCTTGCCCTTGTTGAACCCAGTCCCACATTCTCAATAGCTCATGACCTGAACTAGGGGGAGAGGTTGGAGGGGCTGGGACTTCATTCCTTGGAGTGCAGGAGGCCGTGGTGGTGATCTTATAGAGGTGTGTACAATCATGAGAGCACAGGTCTGGTGAATGCACAGTCTTTGGTAGAGGAATTAGTGTCGGATGTGAAGGCTTTGGAAAAGGTACGGAGGAGGTTTACCAGAACCATGAACCAGAGGGTCTGTAGAAGGGTCTCGACCCATCCACGTTCTCCAGGAACGCTGCCTGACCCGCTGCAACTGAATCATCCCACCACAACCAGAGAACGGTCCTGAACTACTATCTACCTCTTTGGGGACACTCGGACTATCCTTGATTGGACTTTGCTGGCTTTACCTTGCACTAAACGTTATTCCCTTATCATGTATCTGTACACTGTAAATGGCTGGATTGTAATCATGTATTGTCTTTCCGCTGACTGGTTAACATGCAACAAAAAGCTTTTCACTGTACCTCACTACACGCGGCAGTAAACTGAACTGAAATGTGTTACTCCAGCACTTTTGTGTCCTTTCGTGTATTTGTCAGAATATTGCCGGGATGAGGGGGTATCTGGAGAGGGAGGCTAGACAGACTTGGTTTCTCTGAAACACCAGAGGTTTCAGGAGACCAGATTTAGATATAATTTAGATATAATTTATTGCCACACAACCAGGGTCGGTGGAAATTTGGGTTGTCAGCAGCGATACAATAATAAAGAACACAGAACCACAATAAAACTGTAACGCAAACATCCACCACAGCATTCATCACTGTGGTGGAAGGCACAAAATGTGGCCAGTCCTCCTCCATTTCCCCCCATGGACAGGACCAGAGTCCAGAGTCAGTCCAGGATCGGTCTTTCCTCACCGGAGACCGCGGCTTTAAGTTGTTGTAGGCCGCAGGACGGCGGTCGAGATTTAAAGACTCCGCCGCAGCCAGAAGCACCGTAGACTGCAAGGCCGGCGGTCGAAGCTCCCCTCCAGGGGTGATGGTGAGTCCATGCCGGACCCACGGTAGAAGTTGGCCGCGGGCCGGCAGTGATGGCTTCTTCTTCCCCCGGATCCCCCACGAGGGATCCCGGGCTGTAGACGCCGCGCCAGCTGGAACTCTGCGGACCGCGGCTTCAGGTTGCCGGCAGCCCCGGGCCAGCGAAACGGAGCGCTCCCCACCAGCGAGCCCCAGCGAGGGCTCACCCGCTCCACAACGAGAGTCCTCGCTGCGCCTGCCGCTGAAGCCCTGGGCGTGTCTCCGGGAAAGGCCGCGCCGATCCTTGATGTTAGGCCACGGGGGAGGCGACCTGAAAAAACTCGCCTCTCCATGGAGGAGGCGACCGAGGCGGTTTCCCCCTTACCCCCCCCCCACACCACCCCCACACAAACACACGAAGGAACATTAAATACATACTTTAAAACATACTAAAAAATAAAAAAAAGGTTGAAAAAACTGACGCGCTGCTGACATGGCTGCTGCCAGAGCAGCGCCCCCTATGTAGATAGAAGTATATTAAATTGTAAGAGGCATGGATAGGGTAGACAGTCAGAACCTTTCTGTGTTGCATCATTACAAGTTGATGCACCATTTGAGGCAGGCCCAATTTTAGTTTAGAGATACAGCATGGAAACAGGCCCTTCGGCCTGCTGTGGACACTAAAAGCTGGAGTAACTCAGCAGGACAGGCAGCGTCTCTGGAGAGAAGGAATGGGTGACGTTTCGGGTCGAGCCCGTCCCTTTGGCCCACCGGGTCCGCGCCAACCAGCGATCCCCACACACTAACACTATCCTACACACACTAGGGACATTTTACATTTGTACCAGGCGAAGTAACCTACAAACCTGTACATCTTTGGAGTGTGGGAGGAAACCGTAGATCCGAAGTCACAGGGAGAACGTACAAACTCCGTACAGACAGCACCCGTAGTCAGGATGGAGACATAGAAATATAGAAAATAGGTGCAGGAGTAGGCCATTCGGCCCTTCGAGCATGAACCGCCATTCAATACGATCATGGCTGATCATACAACTCAGTATCCTGTACCTGCCTTCTCTCCATACCCCCTGATCCCTTTAGCCACAAGGGCCACATCTAACTCCCTCTTAAATATAGCTAAACCCGGGACCCGGGTCTCAACGCTGTGAGGCAGCAACTCTACCGCTGCACCACCCGTGTTGCCCTTTTCCAAAATGTTCTTAGCTTTCTGAGGAACTAGAGGTGTCAGTCTGCACCCTTGGCCCTAGAGTCCATGTGGTGGGACCAGGACAAATTGTTGGTGATATTTACACCTTGGAAGCTGAAGCTCTTGGCCATCTCTGCCTCTATGCCCCATTGATGTGAACGAGAGCGTGTACTGAATGGCGTTTCACTGAAGCCAGTAACAAGCCCCTTCATCTTGCTGCCGTTGAGGGAGAGGTTGCTGCCTTGACACCAAGTTACAAAGTTCTCCATCTCCTTCCTGCTTGTTATACAACCATATAACAATTACAGCACGGAAACAGGCCATCTCGGCCCTACAAGTCCGTGCCGAACAACTTTTTTTCCCTAGTCCCACCTGCCCGCACTCATACCATAACCCTCCATTCCCTTCTCATCCATATGCCTATCCAATTTATTTTTAAATGATACCAACGAACCTGCCGCCACCACTTCCACTGGAAGCTCATTCCACATCGCTACCACTCTCTGAGTAAAGAAGTTCCCCCTCATGTTACCCCTAAACTTCTGTCCCTTAATTCTGAAGTCATGTCCTCTTGTTTGAATCTTCCCTACTCTCAATGGGAAAAGCTGGTCCACATCAACTCTGTCTATCCCTCTCATCATTTTAAAGACCTCTATCAAGTCCCCCCTTAACCTTCTGCGCTCCAGAGAATAAAGACCTAACTTATTCAACCTATCTCTGTAACTTAGTTGCTGAAACCCAGGCAACATTCTAGTTAATCTCCTCTGTACTCTCTCTCTATTTAGTTGACATCCTTCCTATAATTGGGCGACCAAAATTGTACACCATACTCCAGATTTGGTCTCACCAATGCCTTGTACAATTTTAACATTACATCCCAGCTTCTATACTCAATGCTCTGATTTATAAATGTGTGAGCTCAGGCCCGCCACGTGGAATTATCTGCCGACTGGTAGACAGAGTTGGCAGAGAATCTTGCCGGCACGGTCGTGTGTGTGCAGGAAGGAACTGCAGATGCTGCTTTAAGTGTAAGGGTGAGTGTAGACAGGGGCCGAGAGGGGAGGGCATGGAGTGAGTTCAGATTTCGAGGGGGGGGGGTGTGCGGCATGGTGGTGCAGCGGGTAGAGTTGCTGCCTCACAGCACCAGAGACCCTGCTTCCATCCTGACTACGGGTGCTGTCTGTACGGAGTTTGTACGTTTGTACGTTCTCCCCGTGACCTGCGTGGGTTTTCCCCGGGTGCTCCGGTTTCCTCCCACACTCCACAAAGACGTACAGGTTTGTAGATTAATTGGCTTTGGTAAATTTGGAACTTGTCCCTAGTGTGTGTGGGATAGTGTTAGTGTACGGGGACGGGGTGATCGCTGGCCAGCATGGACTCGGTGGGCCGAAGGGCCCCGACTCCATGCTGTATCTCTAAACTAAACCTTCCAAAGGAGGATCTCGACCGGAAACGTCACCCATGCCTTCTCCGAGATGCTGTCTCTCCCGCTGAGTTACTGCAGCTTTTTACATCTTCATTCTAAACTAAAGGGGTAATATCTCCAATGGTTTTTCACACAGCAATCACACCACAACATAAAAAATGAAATAAATCTCTTTATTTATAAATGTACTGTTGCAATATAAATCTGGCAGTCTCCTATAAAAAGCAGGAGACTGGGAAAGCAATCTGGACGCTGGAAGCTGGGCCGGGCTGGAGGAGACGGGGAGACATTGCCCCTTGTAGGGTGTGAGACACCAGACTCACTGTCACTGGGGATACGTCTGCGGACGCTGGGCCAGGTTGGATAAGCTGGGACACCCTCCCTACTGTAGGATGGGTCGACTGGGCTTGTACTCACTGGAATTTACACGGATGAGAGGGGGATCTTACAGAAACATATTACATTCTTAAGGGATTGGAGCGGCTGGATGCAGGAAAAATATAGTCCCGATGTTGGGGGAATCCAGGACCAGGGGCCACAGTTTAAGAATAAAGGGTAAAGCCATTTTGGACTGAGACGAGGAAAAACATTTTCACCCAGAGAGTTGTGAATCTGTGGAATTCTCTGCCACAGAGGGCAGTGGAGGCCGATTCACTGGATGTTTTCAAGAGAGAGTTAGATTTAGCTAACGGAATCAGGGGATATGGGGAGAAGGCAGGAACGGGGTACTGATTGGGGATGATCAGCCATGATCATATTGAACGGCGATGCTGGCTGGAAGGGCCGAATGGCCTACTCCTGCACCTATTGTGTATGTTTCTCTGCAAGGCAGCAGCAGGCCAGACTCGCTGGCACTGTGGCTGGGTGTGTGGAGCATGTGGACGCTGGATGCTGGGCCAGGCTGGATGAGCTGGAGAGACAGTCCCTTGTGTGGGAGGTGCGAGACCACCAGCGACAGGGCCACTGGGGCTGGGTGTGTGGAATAGGTGGACGCTGGATGCTGGGCCAGGCTGGATGAGCTGGAGAGACAGTCCCTTGTGTGGGAGGTGCGAGACCACCAGCGACAGGGCCACTGGGGCTGGGTGTGTGGAATAGGTGGACGCTGGATGCTGGGCCAGGCTGGATGAGCTGGAGAGACAGTCCCTTGTGTGGGAGGTGCGAGACCACCAGCGTCAGGGCCACTGGGGCTGGGTGTGTGGAGTAGGTGGGATTGTGGAGGGGGGGGGCGGATGTGGTCACTTGTACACGGCCATCCTGGGGTTCTGGTACAGGTACATGTAGGCGTCACAGAACTGCCGTTTGGCCACTCCCGCCATGTCGCGGCCACTCTGCTTGGCCAGCTTCGCGGGAGGGATGTCCATGTACTGACCAACCTCGGGGCAGGCCGTCACCGATGGGATGTTGTAGCCGCTCTCCCCACCTGTGGGTCACAAGCACCGTCACATTGTCACTTTACTTCACAGACACAGCGCAGAAACTGAACAGGCAATAAATGTGAGGTTATCCATTATCCATTTTGGTGGCAAAAACGGGAAAGCAGATTATTATCTAAACGGTGGCTGATTGGGAAAGGGGGAGATGCAGCGAGACCTGGGTGTCATGGTACACCAGTCATTGAAGGTGGGCATGCAGGTGCAGCAGGCAGTAAAGAAAGCGAATGGCATGTTAGCTTTCATAGCAAGAGGATTTGAGTATAGGAGCAGGGAGGTTCTACTGCAGTTGTACAGGGTCTTGGTGAGACCACACCTGGAGTATTGCGTGCAGTTTTGGTCTCCAAATCTGAGGAAGGACATTATTGCCATAGAGGGAGTGCAGAGAAGGTTCACCAGACTGATTCCTGGGATGTCAGGACTGTCTTATGAAGAAAGACTGGATAGACTTGGTTTATACTCTCTAGAGTTTAGGAGATTGAGAGGGGATCTTATAGAAACTTACAAAATTCTTAAGGGGTTGGACAGGCTAGATGCAGGAAGATTGTTTCCGATGTTGGGGAAGTCCAGGACAAGGGGTCACAGCTTAAGGATTAGGGGGAAATCCTTTAAAACCGAGATGAGAAGAACTTTTTTCACACAGAGAGTGGTGAGTCTCTGGAACTCTCTGCCACAGAGGGTAGTCGAGGCCAGTTCATTGGCTATATTTAAGAGGGAGTTAGATGTGGCCCTTGTGGCTAAGGGGATCAGAGGGTATGGAGAGAAGGCAGGTACGGGATACTGAGTTGGATGATCAGCCATGATCATATTGAATGGCGGTGCAGGCTCGAAGGGCCGAATGGCCTACTCCTGCACCTAATGTCTATGTTTCTATGTTAGGCCCTTCAGCCCACCCAGCCCATGCTGACCAGGCCCCGGCGTGAGGGCCTGAACATCGGGCCACCCGGGGCGGCGACTGCGGGTGCTCGGAAGGCCCCGACCACGGATGAACACGGAGGGGAGGCTGGCTGGACTATGGTGCCATCCTCACCTTGGTGCCATTTATGTTATGTTGTGTCGTGGACTTTCTGTGTTTGTGCTTTTTTTTTTTTTTTTTTTTTTAATTCAATTTCAATTTTATTTTTAATATGTTTTATTAATTATTTATTTTTAAAATTATTTTTTTTTATGATACTGCCTGTAAGGGAAATTCATTTCGTTGTCTCAAATTGAAACAATGACAATAAATTTGAATACAATACAATGCTGACCAGCGATCACCCCTTCACGCTCGCTCCATCTAATCCCACTCTCTCATCCACTCCCTACACACTAGTGGTGATTTAGAGACACAGCGCACAATACAGGCCCTTCAACCCATTGTTTAAGAAGGAACTGCAGACGCTGGTAAAATCGAAGGTTGACACAAAACGCTGGAGAAACTCAACGGGTTGAGGAAGCATCTGTGGAGAGAAGGAATTGGCGGCGTTTCGGGTCGAGACCCACTGAGTTTCTCCAGTATTTTGTGTCTACCTTCGACCCACTGAGTCCATGCCGACCAATCGATCACCCGTTCACACTAGTTGTATATTATCCCACTCTCTCATCCACTCCCTACACACTAGGGGGCAATTTACAGAGGGCCAATTAACCCACAAACCCGCACGTCTTTGGGATGTGGGAGGATAGGTTGGCACGGTGGTGCAGCAGGTAGAGTTGCTGCCTCACAGCGCCAGAGACCCGGGTTCCATCCTGACTACTGGTGCTGGGTTTTCTCCGGGAGCTCCGGTTTCCTCCCACACTCCAGAGACGTGCCTCTCATGATATTATCCACCTCTGTAAGATCATCCCTCAGCCTCCTGTGCTCCAAGGACTAAAGTCCCAGCCTGCCCAACCTCTCCCGAGAGATCTCCACTCTTACAGCTTTTCCCCCCAACCACTAAATCAATAGACAATATACAATAGGTGCAGGAGTAGGCCATTCGGCCCTTCGAGCCAGCACCGCCATTCAATGTGATCATGGCTGATCATCCACAATCAATACTCCGTTCCTGCCTTCCCATATCCCCTGACTCCACTATTAAGAGCCCTATCTAGCTCTCTCTTGAAAGTATCCAGAGAACCGTCCTCCACCGCCCTCTGAGGCAGAGAATTCCACAGACAATGTGAAGAAGGGTGCCGACCCTTTCACTGGGACTGGTCAGGTATGGCAATAAAGCGTCACTCCATCCATTGCTGTGTTGCTGGTCAGCAAGGTGTGAGTGAATGAGTGTGTGTGTGTGTGCGTGTGTGTGTGTGTGTGTGCGCGTGTGTGTGTGTGTGTGTGTGTGTGTGTGTGTGCGTGTGTGTGTGTGTGTGTGTGTGTGTGTGTGTGTGTGTGTGTGTGTGTGTGTGTGTGCGTGCGTGTGTGTGTGTGTGTGTGAGCGGTGTGCCACTGAGCCTCACCGTGCCTGTCGGACATGCTGTCGAAGAACATCCAGTCACTGTTCTGCGGTCCGTACTTGACGAAGGATACGTAGTGGCTGGTCTCGATACACAGCACGGCGAAGAGTTGCATCCGCTCGCGGGGGACCCCCGCCCAACGCCCGCCCTCGTACCCCGTCGGGCAACGCAGCGCCAACGACACGTGCCGGCGCCCCGACGCCTGCGAGTGAACCTGCAGCAAGGGTGTGTAACGCAATCAGTGTGTGTGTGTGTGTGGGGGAGTAACGCAGCCAGTGGTGGGAGTGAACCTGGGTGAGTAACGTGTGTGTGTGTGAACCGTGGGTGTGCAGTATGTGGGAGTGAACCAGTGGTGTGCGTGTCAGTGGTGGGAGTGAACCAGGGGGTGTGTGCAGTCAGTGGTGGGTGTGAACCAGTGGGTGAGCGGTGTGCCGCTGAGCCTCACCGTGCCTGTCGGACATGCTGTCGAAGAACATCCAGTCACTGTTCTGCGGTCCGTACTTGACGAAGGATACATAGTGGCTGGTCTCGATGCACAGCACAGCGAAGAGTTGCATCCGCTCGCGGGGGACCCCCGCCCAACGCCCGCCCTCGTACCCCGTCGGGCAACGCAGCGCCAACGACACGTGAACCGGCGCCCCGACGCCTGCGAGTGAACCTGCAGCAAGGGGGGAGTAACGCAATCAGTGGTGGGAGTGAACCAGGGGGGAATAACGCAGTCAGTGATTGCTCCTTCTGTAGTTGTACAGAGCCCTAGTGAGACCACACCTGGAGTATTGTGTGCAGTTTTGGTCCCCTAATTTGAGGAAGGACATTGCTGCTATTGAGGGAGTGCAGCGTAGGTTTACAAGGTTAATTCCCGGGATGGCGGGACTGTCATATGCTGACAGAATGGAGCAGCTGGGCTTGTACACTCTGGAGTTTAGAAGGATGAGAGGATATCTCATTGAAACATATAAGATTGTTAAGGGCTTGGACACGCTAGAGGCAGGAAACATGTTCCCGATGTTGGGGGGGAGTCCAGAACCAGGGGCCACAGTTTAAGAATAAGGGGTAAGCCATTTAGAACGGAGACGAGGAAACACATTTTTCTCACAGAGAGTTGTGAGTCTGTGGAATTCTCTGCCTGAGAGGGCGGTGGAGGCAGGTTCTCTGGATGCTTTCAAGAGAGAGCTAGATAGGGCTCTTAAAGATAGCGGAGTCAGGGGATATGGGGAGAAGGCAGGAACGGGGTACTGATTGGGGATGATCAGCCATGATCACATTGAATGGCCGAAGGGCCGAATGGCCTACTCCTGCACCTATTGTCTATTGATGGGAGTGAACGAGGGAAGGGAGTAATGCAGCAAGCGATGGGATTGAACCGGGGGGGGGGGGGGGGGGAGTAACGCAGCCAGTGATGAGAGAGAGTGATGGCGTGAGTAATAAGAGTGACCCCCCCCATCATCCTGCACCCCTTGTCAGAAGGATAGACACTAAAAGCTGGAGTAACTCGGCGGGACAGGCAGCGTCTGTGGAGAGAGGGAATGGGTGACCCCTTCTTCAGACTGAGTGTAGGGAGGCGTGAGGGAAGAGCTCTGGGAAAGGGGAGAGGCGGGGAAAAGCGCAGCAGGGTAATAGGTTGGGCACGGGGTGAGGGGCTGATAGGCAGATGGTTGGAAGAAAGGCCTGAGATAAGAGCAGAAGGTGCGAGAGGTTTCATGAGTTGTGGATTGTGAAGCCAGAGGGAGGAAAGTGGCGGGGGAGGGGGGGGGGGGGGGGGGACACAGAGCAGGGAGGGGGGGGGAAAGAAAGGGTGGGGGGGGGGGAGGGGGGGAAGGAGAGGGGCAATGTCTTGGAGGGGAGTTAGAGATCACCTAAAATTGGAGCTCATGGGCAGGAAAGATTTTGCGGGACACGGGCCAAACGCAGGCAAATGGGACTGGTGTAGACGGGACATTGCGGTCAGCACAGACTAGATGGGCCGAATGGCCTGTTTCCGTGCTGTACGACTGTCTAACCAGGTACATGGATAAGAAAGGTTTGGCGGGATATGGGCCAAATGCAGGGATTGGCCTAGATGGGCTCTGTTGGTCGGCATGGAGGCGTTGGGCCGAAGGGCTGTCTGACTCTAAGTATATGGATAGGACAGGTTGAGGGGGATATGGGCCAAAGACAAACACAAACAGGTGGGGCGTGTGGGTCAGTGTGGAGGGCCTGTCTCGGCGCTGTCTCTAATGGCAGGGCTCTGAGGGAGAGGTGGGCGCTTTTACCTGGTGCCAGCAAATGTCACAGAACTGCTTGAGGCCCGTTTTGGAGAAGAGCTTGTCTTTGAAGCAGTCCTCGCACTCCTGGGTGGCCAGCTCGCTGCACACATAGCACCCCCTGGGGCCTGAGGACACAGGGAGAAGGGAACAACACAGGTCAGTCGGTGCGGTACAAACTTCCACAATAAGTTCAGAAGTTACAGGAGCAGAATTAGGCCATTCGGCCCATCTAGTCTACTCCACCATTCAATCGTGGCTGATCTACCTCTCCCTCCTAACCCCATTCTCCTGCCTTCTCCCCATAACCCCTGACACCCGTATTAATCAAGAATCTACCTACCTCTGCCTTAAACGTATCCATTGATGGCCTTCTGTGGTAAACCGAACCGTATACCGTATACCGAACCGGTAGGCGGCGCGACTCTGGTCAGCAGCGGCCTCTGCAGCCTGTCCACGTTTTTATTATTTTTTGTCTGTGTTTATATGTAGTTTTTGTTATTTTATGTTGGGGTGTGTGTGTGTGTGGGGGGTGGAGGTGGGGGAGGGGGGGGAAAACTTTTTAAATCTCTCCCTACACTGGAGACCCGACCTTTTTCTCGTCGGGTTCCGTTGTCGTTGAGGCCGCAACGAGGAGCGGCCTCCAACAGAGAAGCCGGGGACTCTGGTGCCGACTCACCTCACCGTCGCGGAGCTGGCCGAGACCGGAGCGGGTGGAGCGGTGGAGGAGCGCTGCCGCTGCCAGCTGCCGCTGCTGCTGCGGAGGCTGCTACTGCGGGTCTGCGGACGGCGGCACCGGGAGCCCGCGGATCCCTCGAGGGAGACCGCTTTTCAGGGCTCCTGCAACGGCGACTTCTCCCGCCCGAGTTGCGGGGTTGAAGAGCTCCTGGAGCGGGGCCTGACATCACCGCCCCGCGCGGCTTGGAATGGCCGCGGGACTCTGCGAGCACACGCCGGGGTTTCTAACACGACCTCGCACCACCCGGCGTGGCTTTAATGGCCGCGGGACAATCGCCATCGCCAGCCGGGGGCTTTGACTTGGACTCTGACATCGGGGGGGGGGGGAGAGTGCAGGGGAGAGATAAGTTTTTTTTTGGCCTTCCATCACAGCGATGTGATGGATGTTTATGTAAAATGTAAATTATGTTGTGTCTGGGGTCTATTTGTGTGTAATGTATGGCTGCAGAAACGGCATTTCGTTTGGACCTCCAGGGGTCCAAATGACAATTAAATAGACTATAGACTATTGACTAAAGAATTCCACAGATTCACCACCCTCTGACTAAAGAAATTCCTCCTCATCTCCTTCCAAATTGAACATCCATTCATTCTAAGGCTGTGATCTCTGGTCCTCGACTCTCCCACTAGTGGAAACATCCTCTCCACATCCACTCTATCCAAGCCTTTCACTATTCTGTACGTTTCAACGAAGTGCCCCCTCATCCTTCTAAACTCCAGCGAGTACAGTCCCAGTGCCGACCAACGCTCATCATAGGTTGACCCACTCATTGCTGGGATCATTCTTGTAAACCTCCTCTGGTATTAGCTGAGGGAAAACCTGCTGGAACCTTCTGGAAGAGAGGATATTAGCTGCGAGGAGAGGTTAGATAGAGGTGGATTGTTTCCTCTTAAGCGACAGAGGTTGAGGGGAGACATTATAAAGTGTATACAATTGTGACATCATACAATACAATACCGTTTATTTGTCATTTGAACCTCACGTGAAGTTCAAACGAAATTTGGTTTCTGCAGTCATACAAGAAAAGAACCAAGACACACACCAACACAATTCACACAAACATCCATCACAGTGAATCTCCTCCTCACTGTGATGGAAGGCAAAGTCTTGTCTCTCCCCTGCTCTCCATTTTTCTCCCGAAGTGAAAGTCAAAGTCAAAGGCCCCGGCGGGTGCTAGCAAGTCCCACGGCCACTTAAAGCCGCGCCGGGCGATATAAGGCCCTGCCCCGGATCCCAATGTTGGAGCCCCCGGTGGGCGCTAGCAAGTCCCACGGCCATTTAAAGCCGCGCCGGGCGTTGTGAGGCCCCGCTCCAGGTCACTCAACCCCGCATTTCGGGCGGGAGAAGTCGCCGTTGCCGGTGCCCCGCAAAGTGGTCTCCCACCGGGGACCCGTGAGCTCCCGGTGTCACCATCCACCGGAGTCGGGTCGCAGCAGCGCGCCACCGCAGCTCTCCACGCTCTGAAGCCGGCCAGCTCCATGATGGTAGGTCCGCAGCTCCGCGGGCTCCGCAGGCTCCGTGACTTGAGCCTCCAGGTCATTCCGGTTGGAGGCCGCTCCAAGGACATTAAAAACATCCACGGCGCTCGGCCCCAACGGCAACGGAGACCCGACAGGGAAAAGGTCGGTTCCCCGTGCAGGGGAGAGATTTAAAAGTTTCCCCCCCCACCCCCCCCACCCCCCCACATATACACATTTAAAAGCCCACTACAAACTACAGACTATGAGGGTGAGGGTGGGGGGAGAGGAGGGGGGGGGGGGGCGAGCTGGAGGGGAGAGGTGGGTGAAGGGCGCAGGAGAGTGGGAGGGGAACTGGGAGTTGGGTGTGGGGGGAAGGGGAGGGGGAGGGGAGGGGAACGCAGAGTGGGATGGGATTTGAGGGGGGGCAGGGTGGGAGGGAGATTTGATGAGATGGGAGGGGAGGGGATTTGAGGGTGGGGGGGAGAGGCGGAGTGGGAAGGGATTTGAGGGGAGGGGATTTGAGGGGGGGCAGTGGGAAGGAAATTTGAGAGGGGGAGGGAGGAGGAGGGATTTGAGGGCGGAGGGGGATTTGAGGGGGGAGGGGATTTGAGGGGGGAGGGGATTTGAGGGGGGAGGGGGAGGGATTTGAGGGGGGGGGGATTTGAGGGTGTGAGGGGATTTGAGGGGGGGGGGGGGGATTTGAGGGGGAGAGGGGATTTGAGGGGGAGGGGGGTTGAGGATGCTTGAGTGGGGATTTGAGGATTTGAGGGGGGAGGGGGATTTGAGGGGGGAGGGGATTTGAGGGCAGTGGAGATTTGAGGGGGGGGGGGGGGGGATTTGAGGGGGGTGTGGGGGGCAGGGTGGGAGGGAAATTGAGGGGGGGGGGGGGGTGGGGGGGAGAGGGTTTGAGGGGGGAGGGGGAGATTTGGGGGGGGGGGAGGAGGGGGGGGGGGGGAGGCGGCATACCTGTGCCCCCTCACCCCCTACCTCTGTGTACCTACTTTTTCACTCAGCAGGTCGGTGATGTCCAGTTCCAGAGAAGGGATGATTTTCTCAAACATCTTGTAACTCTTCCCAAAGCGAGGCATCTGGATGATAAAGCAGGAGGGAACCTGGGGGTGAAAAGAGTTAAATTGCGAGGTGGGTGGGAGGGAGGATTGTTGATTGATTGAAACTTTATTCTCACGTGTGACAAGTCACAGTGAGATTCTTCGTTTTGCAAACCACACACAAGGTATGCAAAGAGTGGCCACATAAGGGGCACAGAGAAGGTATTCAGTATAGTAACCCAATGGTTCCACTCTGTCCTGTACCCCCCCCCCCCCCCCCCCCCCCCATGCCAGGTATCTCTCCGTTATAGAGTCGCAGAGAGATACAGCGAGGAAAAAAACCCTTCGGCCCAACTTGTGCACACAGGCCAACATATCCCAGCCACACTAGTCCCACCTCCCCGCGCTTGGTCCATATCCCTCCAAACCTTTCCTATCCACGTACCTGTCTAACTGTTTCTTAAATGTTGGGATAGTCCCAGCCTCAACTACCTCATCTGGCAGCTTGTTCCATACACCCACCACCCTTTGAAGGGTTAAGAAACATTTAAGATTGTTAAGGGTTTGGACACACTAGAGGCAGAAAACATGTTCCCGACATTGGGGGAGTCCAGAACCAGGGGCCACAGTTTAAGAATAAGGAGTAAGCCATTTAGAACGGAGACGAGGAAACACTTTTTCTCACAGAGAGCGGTGAGTGTGGAATTCTCTGCCTCAGAGGGCGGTGGAGGCAGGTTCTCTGGATGCTTTCAAGAGAGAACTAGATAGGGCTCTTAAAGATAGCGGAGTCAGGGGATATGGGGAGAAGGCAGGAATGGGGTACTGATTGGGGATGATCAGCCATGATCACATTGAATGACAGTGCTGGCTCGAAGGGCCGAATGGCCTACTCCTGCACCCATTGTCTATTGTCTATTGTGTGAAAAAGTTACCCCTCGGATTCCTATTAAATCTTTTCCCCTTCACCTTGAACCTATGTCCTCGATTCCCCTACTCTGGGCAAGAGACTGTGCATCTACTCGATCTATTCCTCTCATGATCTCAGCGGCTCCCCCAAGCTGGCTCCCACTTTGTTCTCGGAGTGGAGGAAGGGGTGAGATTCTTGTGCACTCTTGACGGCACTGGGCCTGTACTCGCAGGAGTTTAGAAGGCTGAGGTGGGGGCCTCATTGAAACATACCGAACAGTGAACGGCCTGGATAGAGTGGATGTGGAGAGGATGTTTCCACTAGTGGGAGAGTCTAGGACTAGACATAGCCTCAGAATAAAAGGACGTTCCATTAGGATAGAAATGAGGAGAAATATCTTTAGCCAGAGGGTGGTGAATCTGTGGAATTCATTGCCACAGACGGCTGTGGAGGCCAAGTCAGTGGATACCTTTAAGGCAGAGATGGATAGGTTTGTGATTAGTACGGGTGTGAGGGGTTACTGGGAGAAGGCAGGAGAATGGGATTGAGAGGGAAAGATAGATCAGCCACGACTGAAAGGCATAGACTTGATGGGCTGAATGGCCTAATTCTGCTCCTATCACATGACCTTATAAACATGTATACACGACCTGATTGTAGTCATGTATAGTCTTTCCACTGACCAGCTAGCACGCGACAAAAAGCTTTCTACTGTACCCCTGTATACAAACTAAACTCAACTAAAAATGTTCAGTATGGACATTGTGGGCCGAAGGGCCTGTTCCTGTACTGTATTGTTCTATCCTGACTATGGGTGCTGCCTGTACAGAGTTTGTACGTTCTCCACGTGACCTGCGTGGGTTTTCTCCGGGTGCTCTGGCTTCCTCCCACACTCCAAAGACGTGTGGGCTTGTAGGCTAATTGGCTTTGGTGAATTTGTAAATTGTCCCTAGTGGCTGTACGGAGTTTGTACGCTCTCCCCGTGACCTGCGTGGGTTTTCTCCAGGTGCTCCGGTTTACTTCCACACTCCAAAGGCGTGCAGGTTTTGCAGGTTAATTGGCTTTGGTAAGTTGTGTGTAGGATAGAACGAGTGTGAATGGGTGATCGCTGGTCTGTGCGGGCTCGCTGGGCTGAAGGGCCGGTTTCCGTGCTGTATCTTTAACCTAAAACCTCTTGCGCTGCTGCAGACAAGAATCTTAACGTTACGTTTCCATATAATAACCATATAACAATTACAGCACGGAAACAGGCCATCTCGACCCTTCTAGTCCGTGCCGAACACATAATCTCCCCTAGTCCCATATACCTGCGCTCAGACCATAACCCTCCATTCCCTTCCCATCCATATAATTATCCAATTTATTTTTAAACGATAAAAATGAACCTGCCTCCACCACCTTCACTGGAAGCTCATTCCACACAGCTACCACTCTCTGAGTAAAGAAGTTCCCCCTCATGTTATCCCTAAACTTCAGTCCCTTAATTCTCAAGTCATGCCCCCTTGTTTGAATCTTCCCTACTCTCAGTGGGAAAGCTTTTCCACGTCAACTCTGTCTATCCCTCTGATCATTTTAAAAAACCTCTATCAAGTCCCCCCCCTTAACCTTCTGCGCTCCAGAGAATAAAGCCCTAAGAATAAAGTTTCGGGACATGTGACAATAATGCACACTTGACTCTTGCTGCAATGAAGTGCAGGCATGGATTTTATGTGAAGGAGGAGATTTAGTCTTCAGACTTTACCGATACTGCACAGAAACAGGCCCTTCGGTCCACCGAATCCGCACCTACCAGCGATCACCCTGTACACTTCTTCTTGTGTATGGCATGCACAGCCTAAAGTACCCTGTACACTGGCACTATCCTACACACTAGGGCCATTTAACCTATAAACCCACATGTCTTTGCAGCGTGGGAGGAAACCAGAGCATCTGGAGTAAACCCATGCACACGGTCACAGGAAGAACGCACCAACGCACAAACCCGTGGTCAGGATGGAACCCGGATCTCTGGCGCTGTGAGGCAGCAGCTCTACCCCTGCGCCACCGTGCCGCCCCAGTTGTGGGAATGAGAAGAAAGCTGTGCACTTGTAGTAGAGTTGACCTGAGAACATGGCACACTGAGGGATAGAGCCTTCTCTGTTGCTGCTCCGGCACTCTGGAACACCTTGCCGCTGCACATCACACAGGCCCCCTCACTGTCCATCTTCAAATCCACCCTAAAAACTCATTTTTATTCTCTGGCTTTCGACACTGGCTGAGACATTGCTCCTGTTTTTAGTGCTTTTAATGACTTTTAATTTTTACTGTTTTATAGTCCTTTGTTTTACGGTTTTTAATGGTTTGTAATAACTTCTTGTCCATGAGTTCTCATGTACAGCACTTTGTGGCAACTGCAGTTGTTTAAAGTGCTTTATAAATAAAGTTATTATTATTATTACTGGAGAAGTATGATGGGAAAAGAGGCCAACTTCAAGGTCATGTCTCCAGGAGACAATAAATATTGGGGGCTGTTTAAGGGCCTGTCCCACTAGGGCGACATTTTCGGCCACAGCCTGAAAAGAGATTGCCGTGAGGTGGTCGGGGCGTGAGTTGACTTCCTGTCACCCCTGGATTTTGGAATGTTCAAAATCTTCAGGCGACATCTGGGTGTTTCATCATGTTGTGCGCCCTGTCACACGCTGACGTACGCTGTCTTGCGCGTGACGCTGGCGTTAAATAAACTATTTGTTTGTTTAAAAGTTATCGGTCCTTAGGTTTGTTGTAGATAAGTTCATTCCCAATGTGGCGATTATATTTCGGTGTATTACACTTCTTGTGTTGTGGAGGCAGGTGATGCGAGTGGTGTAGCTTGAGGTGGAGGTGATGAGAGTGTCGTAGTGGGACAGGCCCTTTAGGTGACTCACTCACTCACCTCGGCCAGCTTGAGGTGGTTGCTGTGGAAGGAACGTTCCACCAGCTGTTGTACCGTGGGCACCAGCAGCTCATCGTCGGGGTCAATGAAGATCTGGTGGCAGTAGCATTCCTGGTCCTTGTGTCCCTCCGACCTGAAACACAGGGTCAATGTCAGAGAGTCACAGTCACAGAGTCACAGAGACACAGGGACACAGGGACACAGGGACACAGTCACAGAGACACAGAGACACAGAGACACAGAGTCACAGAGACACAGAGTCACAGAGACATACAGTCACAGAGACACACAGTCACAGAGACACAGAGTCACAGAGACACGGAGTCACGGAGACACGGAGACACAGACACACAGAGACACAGAGATATAGTCACAGAGACACAGAGTCACAGTCACAGAGACACAGAGTCACAGTCACAGAGACACAGGGACACAGGGACACAGAGTCACAGAGACACAGAGAAACAGAGTCACAGAGACACAGAGTCACAGAGACACAGGGTCACAGAGACACGGAGACAAGGAGACACAGAGACACAGAGACACGGAGACACAGAGACACAGAGATATAGTCACAGAGACACAGAGTCACAGTCACAGAGACACAGGGACACAGGGACACAGAGACACAGAGTCACAGAGACACAGAGACACAGAGACACAGAGTCACAGAGACACAGAGACACAGAGACACAGAGACACAGAGTCACAGAGACACAGAGACACAGAGACACAGACACAGAGACACAGAGACACAGAGACACAGAGACACAGAGACACAGAGACACAGAGACACAGGGACACAGAGACACAGAGACACAGGGACACAGAGACACAGAGACAGAGACACAGAGACACAGAGACAGAGAGACAGTCAGAGACACAGAGACACAGACAGACACAGAGACACAGAGACACAGACAGAGACACAGACACAGAGACACAGAAACACAGAGACACAGGGACACAGAGACACAGGGACACAGGGACACAGAGACACAGAGACACAGGGACACAGAGATACAGAGACACAGAGAGTCACAGAGACACAGAGACACCGGGACACAGAGACACAGACACAGAGTCACAGAGACACAGAGACACAGAGTCACAGGGACACAGAGACACAGAGACTCAGAGACACAGAGACTCAGAGACACAGACAGAGACAGAGACACAGAGACACAGAGACACAGAGTCACAGAGACACAGAGACACAGAGTCACAGAGACACAGAGACACAGAGACACAGAGACACAGAGACACAGAGACACAGAGACACAGAGACACAGAGACACAGAGACACAGGGACACAGAGACACAGGACACAGACACAGAGTCACGGAGACACGGAGTCACAGAGACACGGAGACACGGAGACACAGAGTCACAGAGTCACAGAGTCACAGAGTCACAGAGACACAGAGACACAGAGTCACAGAGACACAGAGACACGGAGACACAGAGACACAGTGACACAGAGACACAGAGACACAGAGACACAGAGACACAGACACAGAGACACAGAGACACAGAGACACGGAGACACAGAGACACGGAGACACAGTCACAGAGACACAGAGTCACAGAGACACGGAGACACAGAGACACGGAGACACAGTCACAGAGACACAGAGACACGGAGACACAGTCACAGAGACACAGAGACACGGAGACACAGAGACACGGAGACACAGTCACAGAGACACAGAGACACAGAGACACAGAGACACAGAGACACAGAGACACAGAGACACAGAGTCACAGAGACACAGAGACACAGAGACACAAAGTCACGGAGACCCAGAGACACAGAGACACAGTCACAGAGACACAGAGTCACAGAGACACAGAGTCACAGAGACACAGAGACACAGTCAGAGACACACAGAGACACAGAGATATAGACACAGAGACACAGAGACACAGAGACACAGAGTCACAGAGACACAGAGTCACAGAGACACAGAGACACAAAGACAGACAGAGACACAGAGACACAGAGACACAGAGACACAGAGTCACAGAGACACAGAGACACAGAGTCACAGAGACACAGAGACACAGTCACAGAGACACAGAGACCCAGAGACACAGAGACACAGAGACCCAGAGATACAGAGACACAGTCACAGAGACACAGAGACACAGAGACCCAGAGATACAGAGACACAGAGACACTCCCCCGACATCAGTCTGAAGAAGGATCTCGACCCGAAACATCGGCCATTCCTTCTCTCCAGAGATGCTGCCTGTCCCGCTGAGTTACTCCAGCATTTTGTGTGACTCTACCTTCGATTAAACCAGCATCTGCAGTTCTTTCTTACACATGTTCGGACAGACACAGTGGGCCAAACGGCTTGTACTGAGCTGTACTGTTCGACAGAAACAAGGAACTGCAGCTGCTGGTTTATACAGAAGACACAAACTGCTGGAGTGGGTCAGGCAGCATCTTTGGGGATGAAGGCTGGGTGATGTTTGGGGTCGGGACTCTTCTTCAGACCAGGACGGGTCTGAGCCTGGGAACTCCCTCCCCACGCCACTTCACTCGATGCGGGGGTTCACAGAGCGTCCAGCCCCCACCTCTCCAAGGGCAAGGCACAGATGCTGTAACCACCCACTCACCCCCCTCCCCAGCCCACCACAGGTTGTGTTCAAGATTGCAGCATTGAGGAACATGAAACCCTCACAAACTCACTTCAGCTTCAGGAGAGGCTCCAGTCCCAGCACCTGCTGCATGATCACGTTGAGAAACTCCTCGGGGTCTGCAAGGCAAGGACACACACACACACACACACACACGCACTTAGGTTTTTTACTGTCATGTGCACCGAGGTACAGTGGAAAGCTTGGTTTCTCAACGCTATCCAAACAGACCAGCTGTTGCCAGGACTAGAGGGTCTGAGCTATGGGGAGAGGCTGGGACTCGATTCCTTGGAGCGCAGGAGGATGAGAGATGATCAGGTGGGACTAGTGTAGCTGGGACATGTTGGCCGGTGTGGGCAAGTGGGGCCTGTTTCCACACTGCATCACTCTATGACTATGAACTATTCATACATACCATTAAGCCAAACCCAACTACAATAGGTAGAGCAGATACAGAGTGCAGAATATAGTTCTCAGCATTGTAGCGCATCAGTTCCACAGACAAAGTCCAATGTCCGCAATGGGGTTAGAGGTGAATCGGACAGTGCCCTAGCTTATGGAAGGACAGAGGGGAAGAAGCTGTTCCTGAGTCTGGTGGTGCACGCTATCAAGCTTCTGTACCTTCAGCCGGACGGGAGCGGGGAGAAGGAATCACCGGGGTGGGACAAGTCTTTGCTCAAAGATAGATTCAAAGTGATGGAGTAACTCATCGGGTCAGGCAGCATCTATGGAAAAAATGGATGGGTGACACTTTGGGTCGGGACCCGTTTATCAGTCTTTTATGTTGACTGCTTTCCTGAGGCAGCGTGAAGTGTAGATGGAGTTGATGGAGGGGAGTCTGGTCTGTGTGATGGACTGGGCTGCATCCACAACTCTCTGCATTTTCCTGTGGTCTTGAGCAGAGCTGTTCCCAAACTGTGATGCGAGCCGACACTATGCTTTCAGCGGTACATCTGTAGAAGTTTGTTAGTGTCATATAGTGATACAGCGTGGAAACAGGCCCTTCAGCCCAACTCGGCCAACATGTCCCAGCTACACTAGTCCCACCTGCCCGTGTTTGGTCCATATCCCCCCAAATCTGTCCTATCCATGTACCTGTCTAACTGTTTCTTAAACATTGGGATAGTCCCAGCCTCAGCTACCTCCTCTGGCAGCTTGTTCCATACACCCACCCACCCTTTGTGTGAAAAAGTTACCCCTCGGATTCCTATTAAATCTTTTCCCCTTCACCTTAAACCTATGTCCTCAATCCATCTACTCTGGGCAAGAGACTCTGTGCATCTACCTGATCTATTCCTGTCATGATTTTATACACCTTGTATTTTGTTGGTTCACATGCTTGATCAATGGTGTTTTATCATTAATGTTTTATTATTATTAATGTTTAGTGTTTTCTGAGTCATTCGTAACTGTCACTGTATGTCATGTTGTTACTTGTGGGCGGAGCACCAAGGCAAATTCCTTGTATGTGAATACTTGGCCCATAAACTTACTTACTTACTTACAAGATCACCCCTCATCCTCCTGCGCTCCAAGGAATAGAGTCCCAGCCTGCTCAACCTCTCGCATGTGACTGGAGATATGTTCAAGTTGCCCATCCTGGATTGGGGAGTGGGGGGGAGTGGGAGGGTGAGAGGAGGGGAGAGGGAGGGTGAGGGGTGGGAGGGGGGGGGGGGGGGGGGGGGGGGGGGGGGGGGGGGGGGGAGGGGAGTGGGGGGGGGGGGGGGGGGGGGGGGGTTGAGGGGAATGAGGGGGGTGGGTGGGGGGGGGGGAAGGTGGTGCTGGAGCAGGGGGAACCAGGGAAGCCTCACTCCTCCTCACTGACCTTTCTCTCTCAGACGTGAAGCCGGGCACAGTATCCGCCTTGTGTCAGCTCCTGCCGCAGATTCATCACCTTCTTGCAGTCCACAAACCCGTCCCTGCAACACAGACACACACGGGGGTGGGGAGGGGGAGGGGGGGGGGAGTGAGAGAGACCGGGTGTGTGGGAAATGGGGAGGGAGAGTAGAAGGGGAGAGAGGTGGAGGGTGAACAGGAGAGTGGAGGGGGAGGGGGATGTGGGAGGGGGAGGGGGATGTGGAGGGGGAAGTTGGAGGGGTAGTTAGTGGGGGGAGGTGGAGGAGGGGAGGGGTAGGAGAGGGAGGGGGTGGGGAGGTGGAGGAGGAGGAAGGTGGGGCAATGGGGGAGGGAGTTAGTTAGGGGGGAGGGGTGGGTAGGGGGAAGGGTTTGGGAGGGGGAGTTAGGGGGGGGCGGGGGTTGTAGGGGAGGGGGGGAGGGGAGGGGCAAGAGTTGTAGTGGAGAGGGTAGTGGAGAGGAAAGGCAGTAAATGAGGTGAAGAGGATACAACATTAGGGACCACTAACATTATTCTCCCACACATGGTGTGGGTTTAAAGCGCTGGGAACAATGCATAGCATGGGAAATATCGGAGAGACCCTCACTTAAACTCCATCCCCTGGAGAGCTTCCCTCCCCCCCACCCCATCACCCCCCCCGCTCCCCACCCCCCGCCACCCCCATCACCCCCCTCACCTCCCCCCCCCCCCCCAACCCCCCCCCCCCACCCCCCACCTGATGCAGGTGCTGACCTGCGGAGTGGGTTGACAATCTCTTCACGCAGTATCTGCTGGCAGCTGGGCGTTGTGTGCGGGCAGTGGTCTTGTACAACATGGAGTCTAGCACCATGCTGCAGGAGAACAGGCTGCAGGAGAGAGAGACACAGTCACACCCTCACATACGGGGAGACAGGGAGTGGGGGATGTATTATCCTCCCCCTCACCCCACACACCCCTTCCCCACCCTCCCACCCTCCCCAACCCCCCCCCCCCCCCCCCCCCCCCCCCCCCCCCCCCCCCTCCCCCCCCCCCCCCCCCCCCCCCCCCCCCCTCCCCCCCCCCCCCCCCCCCCCCCCCCCCCCCCCCCCCCCCCCCCCCCCCCCCCCCCCCCCCCCCCCCCCACCCCCCCCCCCCCCCCCCCCCCCCCACCCCCCCCTCACCACCCTCCGCCTAACAAAGTTCCTCCTCATTTCCTTTCCAAAGGAACATCTTTTTATTCTGAGGCTGTGCCCTGTGGACTTGGACTCTCCCACTAGAACTCAAGACTTTAGAGTCGCAGTATTGTATGGAACCAGCCCCTTTGGCCCACCCAGATGGTGCCGACCAGCGATCACCCCGTACACTAGTTCTATCCGACTCACTAGAGATGGAACCCAGGTCTCTGGCGCTGTGAGGCAGCAACTCTACCGCTGCGCCATCGTGCTGTCTTAAAGGGATTCCGATGGGGGAATACATGGGTTAGTTCTCTCCAGGAACAGGGCCTCTTCTTGTTGGACAATCTGTAGCCAAGCCTACTCCAGGTAGCCCAAAGCCTGGGCCTACTGCAGGTAGGCCAAAGCCTGGGCCTACTCCAGATAGGCCAAAGCCTGGGCCTACTCCAGATAGGCCAAAGCCTGGGCCTACTCCAGGTAGGCCAAAGCCTGGGCCTACTCCAGATAGGCCAAAGCCTGGGCCTACTCCAGGTAGGCCTAAGCCTGGGCCTACTCCAGATAGGCCAAAGCCTGGGCCTACTCCAGATAGGCCAAAGCCTGGGTCCTACAGGTAGGGCAAAGCCTAGGCCTATTCCAGGTAGGCCTACAGAGACAAGGCCCTATCCCACTTCCAGCCCCTGTGGCCCTGGGTCTTGAGGTAAAGAGCGGCCTGTCCCCTCTCCTGTCTCCTCGGTCCCTTTCTCTCTCCCCCGTCCCCATCCACCATCCCCTGCCCCGTCCCCGTCCGTCCCCGCCCCACAGAGGGCAGACAGCGTGGATCCTTGCCTGAAGAGTGCAGCGTCCATGTAGCAGGAGTTACAGTGGCCCTGGATCCCACGCATCCTCCCCTGCAGGACACGCACCGCCTCCTCCTCCCTGGGGGGAGCGATCAACTCTGTCACCACGCACGACTCACGGCTGCCGGCTGCGACACAGGGCCAGGGTGTGGGAAACATGGCTACACTGGCCCTCACATCCCCCACACCCCCTCCCAGCACACCCCCCCCTCTCTCCCCCCATCACTACAATGACTGGCCCCCCCATCTCCTCCCCCCACTCTCCCCACACTGATCCACACCCCTCCCCCTCCTCTCTCTCCCTCCCCTCCTCTCCCCCCCCTCTCTCCCCCCTCCTCCATCCCCCTCCTCTCTCTCCCCCTCTCTCCTCTCGCTCTCCCTCCCTCTCTCTCCCTCTCTCTCTCTCCTTCCCTCCCTCCCTCCCCCCCCTCCCTCCTCCCTCCTCTCTCCCTCCCTCTCTCCCTCTCCCCCCTCTCTCTCTCTCTCTCTCTCTCTCTCTCTCTCTCTCCCTCTCTCTCTCTCTCTCTCTCCCCCCCTCTCCCTTCTCCTCCATCCCCCTCCCTACTCTCCCTCTCCTCCCTCCCCCTCATCCCCCCCCCCACCACCCTCCTCTCCCCACCCCCTCCTCTCTTCCCCCCTCTCCTCTCCCCCCTCCTCCTCCCCCTCCCCCCTCCTCTCCCCCTCCTCCTCCCTCCTCTCCCATCCCCATTCCTCGCCACCCTTCCCCCCCCCCCCCCCCCCCCCCCGCGCCTGTCTTCACCGGGGTTGAAGAGTTGACCCTTACCAATGGCCTTGCCTTCTTGCCAGTTGTCCCGCGAGGGGGAGAGAGACTGGAACCTGGCGTCGGGCTGGCAGGAGGCCAGGCGGACGAATATCCCCCTCTTGGGTGGGCAGTGGAAGTAGTACATGCCCTGCCAGCACCCATCCGTCACGCCCTGGTCCACGTCCTGCAAGTCAACGTATCTGATGCAACATCTCCTCCACTGCCAGAGCCTGGGCACACACACAAACTCACTCCAGCCCAACACCACCTCGGATTCCACCCGAGACGCTCACAACCCAGCGGCATGAGTCTGAAGAAGGGTCTCGACCAGACAAAGGGCAATGGGGAACCAATGTGGAGGGGGAGGGGGGGCGATGCTTTGTAACTTCAGTGCCGTAGGTGGCTGTTATTTGTATACGTTGTGTATGCACGCAAAGAATCTCACTGTGAGTAGTCGCAAGTGACAATAAAGTGGTCCTATTCCTATTCCATTCCTTCTCACCAGAGATGCTGCCTGTCCCGCTGAGTTACTCCAGCATTTAGTGTCTATCTGTGGTATGAAGATTGATTTCTCTATTGCCGAGTAACTCCCTGCATTCCCCCCCTCTCTCTCTCTCTCTCCGCCCCACCCATACTAGTTGTTCTGCTAGTTTCATTGTTCGTATCACCTCCTCCACAGCCAACAATGGACCATTATGGGCTCCACCTTTCCTGGGCCAACGGTGCAGGCCCTGACTTGTTCTGTACCTGTGTTCACACCCCTAGTTTCCTCTCCCCTGACTCTTAGTCTGAAGAAGGATCTCGACCCAAAACGTCACCCATTCCTTCTCTCCAGAGATGCTGCCTGTCCCGCTGAGTTACTCCAGCTTTTTGTGTCTACCTTCAATGCAAACTAGCATCTGCAGTTCCTTCTTACACATATCTGTTCGGTAATAGGCACAAAAATGCGTCATTCAATGTGATCATGGCTGATCATCCCCAATCAGTACCCCGTTCCTGCCTTCTCCCCATATCCCCTGACTCCGCTATCTTTAAGAGCCCTATCTAGCTTTCTCTTGAAAGTATCCAGAGAACCTGCCTCCACCGCCCTCTGAGGCAGAGAATTCCACAGACTCACAACTCTCTGTGGGAAAAAGTGTTTCCTCGTCTCCATTCTAAATGGCTTACCCCTTATTCTTAAACTGTGGCCCCTGGTTCTGGCCTCCCCCAACATCGGGAACACGTTGCCTGCCTCTAGCGTGTCCAAACCCTTAATAATCTTATATGTTTCAATGATATGCCCTCTCATCCTTCTAAAATCTAGAGTGTACAAGCCCAGCCGCTCCATTCTCTCAGCATATGACAGTCCCGCCATCCCGGGAATTAACCATGTGAACCTACGCTGCACTCCCTCAATAGCAAGAATGTCCTTCCTCAAATTAGGGGACCAAAACTGCACACAGGTGTGGTCTCACTAGGGCTCTGTACAACTGCAGAAGGACCTCTTTGCTCCTATACTCAACTCCTCTTGTTATGAAGGCCAACATGCCATTGGCTTTCGTCGCTGCCTGCGGTACCTGCATGCTTACATTCAGTGTTACGTTAAATACTTACTGGAACTAATACAGGGCGAGAATACTGTCCAGTTGCATCACATTTAGCTTATTATTCTCACTTACCGTGAAAAGCCTTTTTTTGCCTGCTATCCACTCAGTTCACATACTGTACGCTAATACAATCAAGTCAAACTCCAGTACAACAGGTAGAGCAAAGGTGAAGATACAGAGTGCAGAATATAGTTCTCAGCATTGTAGCACATCAGTTCCACAGACAAAGTCCAATGTCCGCAATGGGGTCGAGGTGAATCGGACAGTGCCCTAGCTTGTGGAAGGACCATTCAGAAACCCGATAACAGAGGGGAAGAAGCTGTTCCTTAGTCTGGTGGTGCGCTCTTTCAAGCTTCTGTACCTTCTGCAGGACGGGAACGGGGAGGAGAAGGATGGCTGACGTTTCTGGAGGAAAGGGATGGTTTGGTACTTGATCTGATCGCAAAACGTTTCACTGTACCTCAACGATCCTACACGGGGGATTATAAGACACAAAATGCTGGAGAAACTCAGCGGGGCAGGCAGCATCTCTGGAGAGAAGGAATGGGTGACGTTTCTGGGTGCCCTCTCCCCTCCCTGATGGACATCTACACCTCCCGCTGCCTTAGCAAGGCAAAGAAGATCATCAAAGACAGCTCCCATCCTGCGTTTGGACTGTTCGACCTGCTGCCCTCTGGAAGGCGCTATAGGTGCATCAAATCCAGGACAAATAGACTCAGGAATAGTTGCTTTCCGAGAATTATAACTACTCTTAATTCAAATTCACACATGCACTGACTTCACAGCCCAACACGGACTTCCATCTGTATATATGTATATATGTATGTAGCGTCGCAGAAATTGTGCACCTATTCCAACCCCCATCTCCCTTCTGTTTTTTGTTTTTTCTGTTTCTTGTTTTTTGTGCTAAATTGTATGTATGCACTGAGTACGAGCAGCTTTCAGTTTCACTGTACATGTATAGTGACAATAAATGGCATATCTATATCTATCTTCTGAAGAAAGGTCTCGACCCAAAACATCACCCATTCTCTCCAGAGTGAGCTGCCTGTTCTGCTGAGTTACTCCAGCATTTTGTGACTACGTTCAGTTTCAACCAGCATCTGCAGTTCCTTCCTACGCCATGGGGGGGGAGGGATGTTGTTTGAGGTCATTATTAATGCAATTTTGGTTTCTATTTCCTGGAACTGGTTAGATCGGCTGGGAATTTCCAGCCACACCTTTGTTTTGGTTTCAGTTTTTCACAGCAGATCTATCTGGCAGACCTTGCACTGCCGAGATGACTCGATCAACCAGATCGACCTTTGTTACGAGGATACCACCAGGACTCAAGGGTCTGAGCTACAGGGAGAGGTTGAGTAGCCTGGGTCTCTCTCTATTCCTTGGAGGCCAGGAGGATAAGGGGAGATCTTATAGAGGTGTATAAAATCATGAGAGGAATAGATCGGGTAGATGCGCAGAGTCTCTTGCCCAGGTCTATCGCAGTCGCTGCCTCAAAAAGGCTGGCAGCATCGTCAAGGACCCACACCATCCTGGCCACTCACTCATCTCCCCGCTACCCTCAGGTAGAAGGAGCCTGAAGACTGCAACGTCCAGGTTCAGGAATAGCTGCTTCCCCACAGCCATCAGGCTATTAAACTCCTCAAACAAAACTCTGATCATTAATAGCCCATTGCATTTTATCTGTTTATTTATGTGTGTATATATATATATATATTCAATGGTATATGGACACGCTGATCTGTTCTGTATTTATGCCTACTATATTCTGTTGTGCTGAAGCAAAGCAAGAATTTCATTGTCCCATCTGGGACACATGACAATAAACTCTCTTGAATCTTGAGAGTAGTGGAATCGAGGACCAGAGGACATGGGTTCAAAGTGAAGGGGAAAAGATTTAATAAGAATCTGAGGGGTACCTTTTTCACACAGAGGGTGGTGGGTGTATGGAACAAGCTGCCAGAGGAGGTAGTTGAGACTGGGACTATCCCATCGTTTAAGAAACAGTTGGACAGGTACATGGATAGGACAGGTTTGGAGGGATATGGACCAAACGCAGGCAGGTGGGACTAGTGTAGCTGGGACATGTTGGCCGGTGTGGGTGAGTTGGGCTGAATGCTGTATCACTGATCCACACTGTATCACTCTATGACTTTGTGACTATGACGGTGACAAGCAGCCAACATAATCAAAGACGCCCTATCCTGGTCATTCCTCCCAATTCAGTGGGAGGCACAGAATGTAGGGTCTGAACATTCCGTTCTCCTCCTAATTCTGCTCCTGGAAACTTTGCTGTCTGAAGAAGGGTCTCGACCCAAAACGTCACCCATTCCTTCTCCCCAGAGGTGCTGCCTGTCCCGCTGAGTTACTCCAGCATGTTGTGTCTATCTTCAGTTTCAACCAACCAGCATCTGCAGTTCCTTCCTACACAAAGCTAGACCAAGGCTCTCCACTGCGGTAGATAGTAGCTCAGGACCGACCGCTCTCTAGTTGTTGGTAGGGTGGTTCAGTTACCTGATAACAGCCGGGGCCTCAAAGAGGCCTCAGTCCCTCTCCCAGTGGTCCCGTTCCCAGCTGCCCCATTCCCTCTCCCAGCTGCCCCATTCCCTCTCCCAGTGGCCCCATTCCCTCTCCTAGTGGCCCCGTCTCCAATGGCTCTGTTCCTAGTGGCCCGACTCCCTCTCCCAGTGGCCCCGTCTCCAATGGCCCCGTTCCCAGTGGCCCCACTCCCTCTCCCAGTGGCCCCACTCCCTCTCCCAGTGGCCCCGTCTCCAATGGCCCCGTTCCCAGTGGCCCCACTCCCTCTCCCAGGGAGAGTCCCGGTCAGTGGGGCACTCACCAGTTCCACACCAGCCTGCTGCCCGTCCACTCCCGGCAGGTGCCCGGTCCATTGGATGACCCCGGTCACCGGAGGGCCCTTGCTCATGTCGATCTGCACGGTGGATTTGACCCCCAGCCAGTGGCGGGGCGGTGGGCTGTCTCCATTCACCAGGGCCTGCTGAACGAGGCCCTGCTCCTGCTGCAATCCATCCACCTCCGTCCCACTCTCTCTGGCTGCAACAACACAGAACATGGCACAGTTAAACACACACGCTGAAGCCATCTCCGTCTATCTCTCTCTCTCCCTCTCCCTGTCTCTGTCCCTCTATATCTCTCTCCCTCTTTCATCCACTCTCTCCTTCCTCTCTTTCTCAATTGTCTATTGTCTTTCTCTTTGTCTCCCTTTCTCTCTCCCTCTCCCTCTCTCTGACCCTCTATATCTCTCTCCCTCTTTCACCCCCTCTCTCTGTCCCTCTATATCTCTCTCCCTCTTTCACCCCCTCTCTCTCTGTCTCTCCTCCTCTCTCTTTCTCAATTATCTATTGTCTTTCTCTTTGTCTCTCTTTGTCTCCCTCTCTCTCTCCCTCTCTCGGTCCCTCTATATCTCTCTCCCTCTTTCACCCACTATCTCTCTGTCTCCTTCCTCTCTTTCTCAATTGTCTTTCTCTTTGTCTCCTTGTTTCCTTCTCTCTCTCTCTCTCTCTCTGTCCCTCTATATCTCTCTCCCTCTTTCACCCCCTCTCTCTCTGTGTCTCCTCCCTCTCTTTCTCTATTGTTTTTCTCTGTCTCCTTCTCTCTCTCTCCGTCTCTATATATCACTCTCTCTATATCTCTCCATCACCCCCCCTTCCCCCTCCTCTCCCTTTCTCCCCCATAAACACCACCCTCTCTCCCCCCCCCCCCCCCTTTCATCAGTCACTGAAAGTAAGCATGCAGGTACAGCAGGCAGTGAAGAAAGCCAATGACATGTTGGCCTTTATAACAAGAGGAATCGAGTATATGAGCAAAGAGGTCCTTCTGCAGTTGTACAGAGCCCCAGTGAGACCACACCTGGAGTATTGTGTGCAGTTTTGGTCTCCTAATTTGAGGAAGGACATTCTTGCTATTAAGGGAGTGCAGCGTAGGTTTACAAGGTTAATTCCCAGGATGGCGGGACTGTCGTATGCTGAGAGAATGGAGCAGCTGGGCTTGTACACTCTGGAGTTTAGAAGGATGAGAGGATATCTTATTGAAACATATAAGATCGTTAAAGGGTTTGGACACTCTAGAGGCAGGAAACATGTTCCCGATGTTGGGGGAGTCCAGAACCAGGGGCCACAGTTCAAGAATAAGGGGTTGGCCATTTAGAACGGAGACGAGGAAAAACATTTTCACCCAGAGAGTTGTGAATCTGTGGAATTCTCTCTCAGAAGGCAGTGGAGGCCGATTCACGATACTTTCAAGAGAGAATTAGATAGAGCTCTTAAAAGATAGCGGAGTCAAGGGATTATGAGAATGGGGTACTGATTGGGGATGATCAGCCCCATGATCATAGTGAATGGTGGTGCTGGCTCGAAGGGCCGAATAGCCTACTCCTGTGTCTATTGTCTATTGTCTTCCTCTACACCCACACTGTGAAACAATTCAATCCTCTAGCTGCACAATTGGCAATTCTCTGATCCTTTTGTCTCACACCTAGTGTGTGTACACTTCTACCTGTCTACAATCCACCTCGCCTGTGTTTATCTATGACCTGTCGTAACGGGTCTGGGTTAAGATGTGGTCGTAGAGTCGGTGAGTCTGAAGAAGGGTCTCGACCCGAAACGTCACCCATTCCTTCTCTCCATAGATGCTGCCTGTCCCGCTGAGTTACTCCAGTATTTGGTATCTACCTTCATCTATGACCTGTCAGGCTTTGTCCTGCCCCTCCCCGCTCCCACCCCCTGCAATGATCACAGCGGCCAATTAACCTACAAACCGGTACGTCTCTTTGGGATGTGGAAGGAAACTGGAGCACCCGGTTATATACAATGTGAGGTGTTGTATTTTGGGAAGTCTAACAAGGGCAGGACCTACACAGTGAAAGGTTGGCCTCTGGGGAGTGTTGTAGAGCAGAGGGATCTAGGAGTACAGGTACATGGTTCCTTGAAGGTGGAGTCGCAGGTAGATAAGGTGGTCAAAAAGGCTTTTGGCACATTGGCCTTCATCAGTCAGAGTATTGAGTATAGAAGTTGGGAGATCATGTTGGTTGTATAAGACGTTGGTGAGACCGCATTTAGAGTATTGTGTTCAGTTCTGGGCACCATGTTATAGGAAAGATGTTGTCAAGCTGGAAATGATACAGAGAAGATTTACGAGGATGTTGCCAGGACTAGAGGGTGTGAACTGTAGGGAGAGGTTGAGGAGGCTGGATCTCTATTCCATGGAGTGCAGGAGGATGAGGGGTGAACTTATAGAGTTGTATAAAACCATGAGAGGAATAGATCGGGTAGATACATGGAGCCTCTTGCCAAGAGTTGGGGAATCGAGGACCAGAGGACATAGGTTCAAGGGGAATAGATTTAATAGGAATCTGAGGGGTATCTTTTTCACACAAAGGGTGGTGGGTGTATGGAACAAGCTGCCGGAGGAGGTAGTTGAGGCTGGGACTATCCCAACATTTAAGACACAGTTAGACAGGTACATGGATAGGACAGGTTTGGAGGTATATGGACCAAACGCAGGCAGGTGGGACTAGTGTAGCTGGGACATGTTGGCCGGTGTGGGTGAGTTGGCCTGTTTCCACTCTGTATCACTCCATGACGCGGAGAAAACCCACGCAGGTCACGGGGAGAACATACAAAATCCGTACAGACAGCGCCTGTAGTCAGGATCGAATCTGGGTCTCTGGCGCTGTGAGGCAGCAACTCCGTGCCGCCACTTGGAGGTAACCCACGTGGTCAAAGGGGGAGCGTGCAAACACCACTTAGGCAAAGCCCGAGGTCAGGATCAAGCCCGGATCTCTGGCGCTGTTGGGGCAGCAGCTCTACCCACTGCGCCACTGTGGTGTGCACAGGGGCTATACAATTAGCCCGACAATATCTCCAGACCCGCTGAGTTCACCAGAACTATGCATCTTCCCTTGGTAAACCAGCAGTTCCTTATTTCTACAAATATGTATTGAATATCCGCTGAGATTCATTTCATGGATTTCACACGGTGGGGCAGCGGGTAGAGTTGCTGCCTCACAGCGCCAGAGACCCGGGTTCCATCCTGACTACGGGTGCTGTCTGTACGGAGTTTGTACGTCCTCCCCGTGACCTGCGTGGGTTTTCCCCGGGTGCTCCGGTTTCCTCCCACACTCCAAAGACGTACAGGTTTGTAGGCTAATTGGCTTCTGTAAAATTGTAAATTGTCCCTAGTGTGTGTCGGATGGTGTTAGTGTACGGGGATCGCTGGTCGGCGCGGACTCGGTGGGCCGAAGGGCCTGTGTCTCTATCAACCAAACGAAACCTTGGTCAGCTTGAAATAATGTCTTTGTATTGGCATTCACATTGTAACCACCTACATCTCGATATAGTCTATAATTTGTTACCAATGCTTTGCACAGCGAGAAACAACATTGTTAGATTTATCGCTTTTTTGAGGAAAAAAAAGATACTTTAACATTTTTAGCTTCGTGCTACGGATGGAAAGCAGGAAATAACTGGCCAGTTATCTTAAGCTTGTCTCCGGGGAAGGACGGGTCGGGAGGAACAAGAATACATTATAACGGGACTCTGAGGAAAAAATGTCACGTTATCAGTAAAAGTCAACATTGTTTCGGTTGACGGCAAGATCCAGCCCACTGAGTCCACGCCGACCATCGAATCGAAGACGTACAGGTTTTTGCAGGTTCATTTTGGGGCAGTCACGGTGGTGCAGCGGTAGAGTTGCCACCTTACAGCGCTCGCAGCGCCAGAGACCCGGGTTCCAACCCGACCACGGGAGCTGTCTGTACGCAATTTGTCCATTCTCCCCGTGACCTGCGTGGGGTTTTCTCCAAAAGCGAAATCCATAGCCCTCCATTCCCTGCATATCCACGTGCCTATCCAAAAGCCTCCTGAGCACCACTATCATATCTGCTTCCACCACCACCCCTGGCAGTGCGTTCCAAGCACTGTGTTCAAAATACTTGTCCTTTAAACTTTGCCCCTCTCACCACATAGCTACGCCCTCTCATATAAACATAGAACATAGAAATTAGGTGCAGGAGTAGGCCATTCGGCCCTTTCGAACCTGCACCGCCACTCAATATGATCATGGCTGATCATCCAACTCAGTATCCCGTACCTGCCTTCTCTCGATACCCCCTGATCCCCTTAGCCACAAGGGCCACATCTAACTCCCTCTTAAATATAGCCAATGAACTGTCCTCAACTACCCTCTGTGGCAGAGAGTTCCAGAGATTCACCACTCTGTGTGAAAAAAGTTCTTCTCATCTCGGTTTTAAAGGATTTCCCCCTTATCCTTAAGCTGTGACCCCTTGTCCTCATATCTGATCCCATCCTGGGAAGAAGGTCGTGACTGTCTGTCTTATCTTTGCCCCTGATCGTTTTGTACGCTTCTATCAGGTCTCCCCTCAACCTCAAGGAAGGAACTACACATGCTGGTTTCTGCCAAAGACAGACACCAAGAACTAGTGTTAACGGGTTTTGATTAGTATAGAGATACAGCGCAGAAACAGGCCCTTCGGCCCATCGAGTCCGCACCGACCAGCGACCCCCGCACATTAACACTATCCTACACCCGCTAGGGACAGTTTAACTTTATACCAAGCCAATTATACTACAAACCTGTAAGTCTTTGGAGTGTGGGAGGAACTTGAAGATCTCCGTACAGACAGCACCCGTAGTCAGGATGGAATCCGTGTCTCTGGCGCTGTGAGGCAGCAACTCTACCGCTGCACCACCGTGCCGATTTTATGCAGGTGGCTAAGAGTTGGTCTTGGCATTGTGTTCAGCACAGAGATTGTGGGCTGAAGGGCCTGTTCATGTACTGTTCTATGACCTACATAGCAGTTCCACATCCTCACCCTTAATATTACAAACCATGAAGGCCATGTGGAGGAATAGTTGGTCCCAGGGGGAGAGAGAGGGTCTGTTCTAGAGTCTTGATTTTATACCCCTCCTATAAGAATCCCCCCTTCATCCTCCTTGCGCTCCAAGGACTAGAGTACCCCAAGCCCACCGCCTCCTAAATAGCATGCACACCCTCTAGTCCTGGCAACATCCCCTACGTAAATCTTCTCTGAAAAACCCTTTCCACTTGGCAGACATCTTCCTATACCTGGTGCCCAGAACTCCCTACTGTATCCCTCCCCAACTTCTTATACCACCTTGCCTCTCTCTTTATCCTCCATCCAGTCCTCCAGGATTCTCACCCACATCATCCCAGCCCCACACCCCCCCTCTCTTTCCACCCCCCCCCCCCCACTCCACCCTCACTTCTCCTCTCCCTCACGCTCTCTCTCCTCCTACTCTCCTCCCCCACCCCTCTCTCCCTCCTCTGCCTCTACCCCCCAATCTGACCCACCTCCTCCCTTCCCCACTCCTCTCTCCCCTCGCCCCCCTCCTACTTCCCATCCCCCCTCCCCTTCTCCCCTCCCCCTCTCTCCCCCTCCTCCCTCTTTCCTCCCCTCGCCGTCCCTCCTTCTACCACCCCCCTCCTCCCTCCCTCATTCCCCCACCCCCCCCCCACTCTCTCCCCCCCCTCCTCCCTCCCCCCCCCTCCCCCCTCCTCCCTCCCCCCTCACTCCCCCACCCCCCCACCCTCCCCCCTCCCCTCCCCCTCCTGCCCCTCCACCCCTCCTCCCCCTCCTCCTCCCCCCACCTCCCTCCCCCCCCCCACCTCCCTCTCGCTCCTTCCCCCCCACTCCTCTCTCCACCCTCTCCCCTCCCTCCCTCCCTCTCTATCCCACCACCTCTCCCCCACCCTCCCCCCCATCCCTCCCCGCTCCCCTCACTCACATCCCGCCCCTCTTCACCTCCCCCACCCTTCCTCCCCTCACCACTCATCCCTCCCCTCTCCCCCTCCCCTCCACCCCTCCCACTCACCTCCCCTCCCACCCCCTCACCTCACTCTCCCCCCACCCTCCTCTCCCCTCCCCCCTCTCTCTCCTCCACCTCCCCTCCCTCCCCCCTCCTCACCCTCCTCCCCCTCCCCTCCTCACCTCTCTCCCCCCCCCCTCCCACCCTCCTTCCCCCCCCCACTCCCCGCCCCCTCCCCCTCCCCCCTCCTTCCCTCTCCCCTCTCCCCACCCCTCCCTCCCCCCCCCTCACTACCCTCCCCTCTTTCTCCACTCCATCCCCCCCCTCTCCCCCCCACCCCCCATCTCCCCCTCCTCACTTTCCTCCTCACTCCCCATCACTCCCCTCACTCCCCGCCTACACACCCTCACCTCTCCCCCTTTTCAACCCACCCTCCCCCCCCTCACTCCCCCTTAACCCCCACCTCCCCTCCTCCATCAACCCTCACTCTCCCCTCCCCACCCCCCCCCTCCCCACTTTCCCCCCCTCTCCTCCCCTCCCCCCCTCCCTCCTCCCCCCCCTCCCCCCCCCTCCCTCTCCCCCACCCTCCCCTCCCCTCCACCCCCCCACCCCCCCCTCCCCTCTCCTCCCCCCTCCCTTCTCACCCCCCCTCCCACTTCCCTCTCCTCCCCCCCTCCCCCCTCCCCTCCCCCCTCTCCCCCTCACCCTCTCCCTCTTCACCCCCCCTCACCCCCCACCCTCCCTCTCTCACCCCACTTCACCCCATCCCTAACCCCCCCCTCAACCTCCCCCTCCCTCCCTCTCACCCCTCCCCTCACCCCCCCCCCCCCCACCCCCCCCCCCCTCCCCTCTCCCCCCATCCACCCCCAACTCTCTCCCACCTCACTCTCCCCTCCCCCACCTCCCAGCTCCCCCCTCCTCTCTCCTCCCCCCTCATCGCTCCACACTCCCCTCCCCCTCACCCTCCCACTCACTCTTCCCCACCCTCTCCCCTCTTTCCCCCTCCACTCTCTCCTCCCCCCCTCATTCTCCTCCGCTCTTTAACTCTCTTCTTCCCCCCCCCCCTCTCCACTCCACCCCTCTCATCCTTAACACTCTCCACCTCCCACCTCAGGTTCTCCCCCGCTCACATCTCCCATTACCTCTCACTCACTCCTCCCCCCCCATCACATCATATCTCCTTTATCCCATCAATTTAGTCTCCCCTCGTTCATTCTACTGGTCTCATACTAACACTTCACCCTTCACTCTCTCCACTTTACCCCTCCATACTCAGCACTAATACCTACCTTTCTCTCTTTTACCATCCCTCACTCTTCCCACTCCCTCCCCGTCCCCCTCCCCTTTTCCCCTACATTCCCCAACACTCCTACACCCACCTTTCCAAACCTCCCTTCCCCTCCCCCCACTCTCCCCTTCTTCCCCCACTCCTGTCTTTCTCCTCTCTCCACCTTCTCCCCCTCCCACTAACTTCTCCCCTCCCACTTCTTCCCCTCTCACTCTTCTCCTTCTCTCACCTCACTCTCTCCCTCACCTCCCTCCCCTCTCCCCTCCCTGTCTCCCTCCCACCCCACCTCCCTCACTCCCCCGCCACTCCCCCCCCCCTCCCGATCTCCCTCCCCTCCCCCACCCCCCCATTCCCATCACATCTCCGCCCCCCAGCCCCCCACTCTCCCCCTTCTCCTCCCCCTCCTCCCCCCTTCTTCTCTCCCCTCCCCTCTATCTCCTTCTCTTCTCCTCCTCTCCCCATCACTCCTCTCCACTCCTCCCGCTTCCCCCTCCCCCCCAGCCACCCTCCCTCTCTCTCCTCCCTCACCCCCACCCTCACAACATCCCCCTTCCTCTCCCCCACCCTCACATCTCCCCCTCACGTCCCCTCCACCCTCCCGCCCCGCCCCCCCACTCTCCCCTCCACCCTCACCTCCCATCCACCCGCACTCTCCCCTCTCCCTCCCCTCTCCCTTCCCCCCCACTCGCCTCCCCTCCCCCACACCCCACTCTTCCCCCCACATCTCCGCCTCCACCCTCACTCTCCCCCCCCTAACCTCCCCTCCACCCTCACGTCTCACCCCTAACTCCCCGCCACCATCACTCTCTCCTCCCACCTCTCCTCTCCCCCCCCCCACATCTCCCCCCCCTCCGCCCCTCCACCCTCGCTCACTGCGCGCCCCCCCCACCATACACTATGCCGCCGCCCTCCTGACTCCACAGATGCTGGGCTGGAGTGGGTCCACATGGCCGCAACATTTCCCTGCTTCACGATTAGTCCAATCGGCACCTTGCACAGCATGCTCTGTTCCTTCTTCCTTTGGACTGGTCCTGCAGCATGCAGAAACTTTTTTTTTAGAGATCCAGCGCAGAAACGCCTTCGGCCCACCGATCACGTGCCGACCGTGGATCCCGGCCACTAACACTGTCGCTACGTACCTGGTGTACAATTTCCTTTATACAGAATCCCAGTAAACTACAAACCGTAACACTTGATCTTTGTACGTAACAAAACACCGTACAGGCAGCACACTTTCTGATTGAACCCGGGTCTCTGGTGCGTGAGGCACAGCTCTCACCCGGCTGCGCCGACCCGTATCCGGGCCAACAGACAATTTCGGGAGGGCCGAAAGGAAACCGCATATTCTTGTTTACACCTACAGATCGACATAAATCCTGGAGTAACCTAGCGGGGCAGCAGTCATCTGTCCGCTTCGGAAGAAGGTCCGTCCCCGCAGCTCCCGCAACCTTTTTCGCCAGAGATGCTGCTGATCCAATTATTCTGTACCTGCCTCCACCACACTCTTGACCCGTACCACATTCAGGTTGGCTTGGGTAAAAATTGGTAAATTGTCCCTAGATGCAGGCATTCACACATTCCTCGCACTCAGGTTCACTCTTGATCTATAGGGATATGCCAAGTAGCTGGAAAAAAGAAACCCCCCTTTATTCCTTGGAGCGAGAGGTGAGAGTGATCTTATACTGGTTTTAGTTTAGTTGAGAGAATAGAGCTCCGGAAACATGCCTTTCGTCCCACCGAGTCCGTGCGACACCCGCGATCCCACATTAACACTATCCCTACACCCACAGGTACATTTTTACTTTACTAATGTACCTCCCACCTTTGGGTGTCTTTGGAGTCTTTGAGTGTGGGAGGAACACAAATATCTCGAGAACGTGCAATCCGTATAGACGCACCCAGTATCTGGGTTTTGACCCGGCCGCTGCATTCGCTTTAAAGCAGCAACTCTACCGCTAGTGAACCAAACCTGTGACCGCGGCCCAAAACCATGTTAACATCAAGGGGGGTAGGTGAGGATCTTGTACAGACTTTTCCACGTCCAGTTGGTCAGACCACAGGACTTCAGTTTTGTTAAGGTTGATTTGGGGAAAGTTTTAAATTAATTGCCCCCAGCGTGTAGGTAGTGCTGGTGTACGGTGAGACACTGTCCGCAACGGCCTTTCGGTGCCGAATGGCCTGTTTCCGAGCTGGATCTGTAAGTTCTAAGCATGGGCGGCACGGTTGGCCTGGTATAGCCACTGCATCACATGCGCTGGATACCGCCGTTCATCCCGACTCGCATCGGGAACTGGTAATGACTCGATTGCCAAAGGGCCTGGTTTCTCTGCACTGTATCTCCAAATTCCTAAAAGACTAACATGAAAAAACAGGAGCATCCCTGAACTAGTATTCCACCATCGTTGGAAACTCTTTTGTGCCTTGACTGGCGTTACCTTGCACTACATCTTGTTCCCTTATCATGTATCTCTGTAACCCTCCAGAGTGTCTTTAA